>NW_024412376.1:20209859-20348060 GCF_014898765.1 Herpailurus yagouaroundi
AAGAAGAAGAAGAAGAAGAAGAAGAAGAAGAAGAAGAAGAAGAAGAAAAAGAAAGAAAGAAAGAAAGAAAGAAAGAAAGAAAGAAAGAAAGAAAGAAAGAAACAAGATCCATCTCTATGCTTTCTATACTAGACTCATTTCAGACAGAAGGACACCTTCAGATTGAAAGTAAGGGGATGGAGAACCATCTATCATGCTACTGGAAGTCTAAAGAAAGCTGGAATAGTCATACTTATATAAGACAAACTAGATTTTAAACTAAAGGTTGTAACAAGAGATGAATAAGGGCATTATATCATAATTACAGGGTATCCATCAAGAAGATGTAACAATTGTAAATGTTTATGCCCCAATTTGGGGCCCCCAAATATACAAATCAATTAATCACAAGCATAAGCAATCTTATTGGTAAGAATACAGTAATTGCAGGAGACTTTAATACTCTACTTGTAACAATGGACAGATTGCCTAGGCAGAAAATCAATAAAGGAACAATTGCCTTGAATGATATACTGGACCAGACAAATATATTCAGAACTTCTCATCCAGAAGCACCAGAATACACATTCTTCTTGAGTGCACATGGAACATTCTCCAGAAAAGATCACATACTGAGTCACAAATCAGCCCTCAGTAAATATAAAAGAATTGAGATCATACCATGCATATTTTCAGATCACAATGCTATGAAACTTGAAATCAACCACAAGAAAAAATTTAGAAAGCCTCCAAATGCATGGAGGTTAAAGAACATCCTACCAAAGAATGAATATGTCAACCAGGAAATTAAAGAAGAAACTTAAAAATATATGGAAGCAAATGAAAATGAGAACATGACAGTCCAAACCCTTTGGGATGCAGCAAAGGCAGTCATAAGAGGAAAATACATTACAATGCAGGCCTATCACAAGAAACAAGAAAAATCCCAAATACAAACCTAACTGCACAGCTAAAAGAACTAGAAGCAGAACTGCAAAGAAACTCCAAGGCCAGAAGAAGAAGAGAAATAATACAGATTAGAGCAGAAATAAACAATATAGAATCCAAAAACAAAACAAAACTAAACAAACAGTAGAACAGATCAATGAAACTAAGAACTAGTTTTTTGAAAAAATAAACAAAATTGACAAACCCCAGCCAGAATTCTCAAAAAGAAAAGAGAGGACCCAAATAGATAAATCATGAATGAAAAAGGAGAGATCACAACCAACACCAGAGAAATACAAACAATTACTAGAGAATACTATGAAAAATTATATGCCAACGAACTGGACAACCTGGAAGAAATGGACAAATTCCTAGATACCCACACACTATCAAAACTCAAATGGGAAGAAATATAAAATTTGAACAGACCCATAACCAGCAAAGAAATTGAATCAGTTATTAAAACTCTCCCAGAAAATAAGAGTCCTGGGCCAGATGGCTTCCCAGGGGAATTCTGTGAGAAATGTAAGGAAGAGTTAATACTTATTCTTCTAAAACTGTTCCCAAAAATGGAAATGGAAGGAAAGCTCCAAAACTCATCCTATGAATCCATCATTACCTTGATTCCAAAGTGAGACAAACACCTCCTAAAAAAGGAGAATTACAGACCAATATCCCTGATGAACTGGATATAAAAATTCTCAACAAGATACTGGCAAATTGAATTCAATAGTATAAGAATTATTCACCATGATTAAATGGGATTTATTCCTGGGCTGCAGGGCTGGTTCAATATTTCCAAATCAATCAATGTGATACATCACATTAATAGAATAAAGGATTAGAACCATATGATCCTGTTAATATATGCAGAAAAAGCATTTGACAAAATACAGCACCCTTTCATAATAAAAACCCTCAAGAAAGTTGGGATAGAAGGAACATACCTCAACATCACAAAAGCCATATATGAAAAGCCCACAACTAATATCTTCAATGGGGAAAAACTGAAAGCTTTCTTCCTGAGATCAGAAACATGGCAAGGATGTCCACTCTCACCACTCTTGTTTAACGTAGTGTTGGAAGCCCTGGCCTCAGCAATCAGACAACAAGATGAAATAAAAGGCATTCAATTGGCAAAGAGGATGTTAAACTTTCACTTTTTGCAGATAACATGATACTTTACGTGGAAAACCCAACAGTCCAGTAAAAACCTGCCAGAACTGATACATGATTTCAGCAAAGTCACAGGATATAAAATCAATGTATAGAAATCAGTTGCATTTCTATACACGAATAATGAAGCAATGGAAAGAGAAATCAGGAAATTGATCCCATTTACAATTGCACCAAGAACCATAAAATACCTAGGAAGAAACCTAAAAGATCTGTAAGCTGAAAACTATAGAAAACGTATGAAATAAATTGAAGACACAAAGAAATGGAAAAACATTCCATGCTCGTGGATCATAAGAACAAATATTGTTAAAATGTCAATACTACTCAAACTAATCTACACATTCAACGCAATTCCAATCAAAGTGCACCAGCATTCTTCTCAAAACTAGAACAAACAATCCTAAAATTTGTGTGGAACCACAAAAGACCCTGAATAGCCAATGTTGAAAAAGAAAACTAAAGCAGGAGGCATCACAATCCCAGACTTCAGTCTCTACTACAAAGTTGTAATCATCAACACAGTATGGTACTGGCACAAAAACAGACACATAAACCAATGGAATAGAATAGAGAACCCAGAATTGGACCTACGAACATATGGTCAACTAATCTTTGACAAAGCAGGAAAGAGTATCCAACAGAAAAAGACAGTCTCTTTAGCAAATGGTGCTGGGTAAACTGGACAGCAACATGCAGAAAAATGAAACTGGACCGCTTTCTTACACCATACACAAAAATAAACTCAAAATGGATGAAATACATAAATCTGAGACAGGAAACCATCAAAATCCTAGAGGAGAAAACAAGCAACAACCTCTTTGACCTCAGGTGCAGCAACTTCTTACTTGACATGTCTCTGAGGGCAAGAGAAATTAAAGCAAAAAGAATTATTGGGACCTCATCTCGATAAAAAGCTTCTGCATAGTGAAGGAAACAATCAGCAAAACTAAAAGGCAACCTACAAAATGAGAGAAGATATTTGCAAATAACATATTGAATAAACAGTTAGTATCAAAAATCTATAAAGAACTTACCAAACTCAACACCTGAAAACCAAATAATCCAGTGAAGAAATGGGCAGAATACATGAATAGACACTTTTCCAAAGAAGACATCCAGATGGCAGACACATGAAAGATGCTCAACATTGCTTATCATCAGGGAAATACAAATCAAAAACACATTGAGATACCACCTCAAACCTGTCAGAGTGGCTAAAATTAACTCAGGCAACAGATGTTAGTGAGAATGTGGAGAAAGGGTAGCCCTCTTGCACTGTTGGTGGGAATGCAAACTGGTACAGCCTCTCTGGAAAACAGTATGGAGGTTCCTCAAAAAATTAAAATTAGAACTACCCTATGACCCAGCAATAACACTCCTAGGAATTTATCCAAACAATATAGGGTGCTGATTCTAGGGCCACATATACCCCAATGTTTATAGCAGCATTATAAACAATAGCCATATTATGGAAAGAGCCCAAGTATCCATCAACTGATGAACAGACAAAGAAGGTGTGGTATAAATACACAATGGAATACTACTTGGTGATGAAAAAGAATGAAATCTTGCCATTTACAATAACATGGATGGAACTGGAAGGTATTATGCTAAGTTAAATAAGTCAGAGAAAGACAGATATATGTTTTCACTCATATGTGGAATTTGAGAGACTTAACAGAAGACCACGGGGGAAGGGAAGGGGAAAAATGTTTCAAACAGAGATGCAGGCAAACCATAAGAGACTCTTAAATACAGAGAACAAACTGAGGGTTTATTGGTTGGAGGAGAGGGTAAAATGAGTGATGGGCATGAGGAGGGCACTTGTTGGGATGAGCACTGTGTGTTGTATGTAAGCGATGAACCATGGGACTCTACTCCCAAGCCAAGAGCACACTGTATACACTGTATGTTAGCTAACTTCATAAAAAATTATATTTTAAAAAGACTAAAGTACTGTTTTAGCCCTCAGAATGGCCATTGTGTGTGCTGTGTGCAAAAGATAGGATTTAATTAAAGTGATATCAGGAAGAAGTTGAAGGAGGAGGAGACGGAGGAGAAGAAGCAGGAGGAGGAAGAGGAGGAGGGGGAGGAGGAGGAGGAGGAGGAGGAGGAGGAGGAGGAGGAGGAGAAGGAGAAGGAGGAGGAGGAGGAGAAGAAGGAGGAGGAGGAGGAGGAGGAGGAGGAGGAGGAGGAGAAGAAGAAACCTAAGATTTCATGAAGCTGACAGGAAACCTAGGCCATCATGGTCATCTATCACAATTAGATGTACATATCTGATCTGCCCTGGAGTTAACCTAAAAGTCAGAAGTAATGAGCAATCAGGCCATATGATAACCAAGAACAGAAAACTACCATCTACTCTTACCCACATGAAACTACCATCTAGCTTACTCACATGCCTGGCCATCACAAATAAGATCACCTCTTCATGGAAATAAGGGCTTTTTTCTTATCATTTTTTAATTTAATAACCATTATATGTAATAATTAAATAATTTATAAAATGACAGCATATAATTGAATACATTGTTTCTCTTACCCCTGCTAAAACCACATTCTCCTCACAGGCAGAAAAATATAACTAAAAAAAATTCCAACTCATCAGCAATTACTATAGTTTTATAAAACTTAAACAAAAAGCAAACAGTCAAATTTCTGGATTTTCCAGAACATTGTCAGAGCTACTAGAGGCTGTCACCTGGGTGTCTGATGCTAATCTATACACACATCACAACCCGTAAAGCCACCAGCCACATAGCAGAGAAAGGTATATAAAAAGGTAATATTCAGGGGCGCCTGGGTGGCGCAGTCGGTTAAGCATCCAACTTCAGCCAGGTCACGATCTCGCGGTCCGTGAGTTAGAGCCCCGCGTCAGGCTCTGGGCTGATGGCTCAGAGCCTGGAGCCTGTTTCTGATTCTGTGTCTCCCTCTCTCTCTGCCCCTCCCCCGTTCATGCTCTGTCTCTCTCTGTCTCAAAATAAATAAACGTTAAAAAAAGAAAAAAAAATTTTAAAAAAAAGGTAATATTCATAAAATTAGTTCTCAGGTCTGCCTTCAACTCACTCATATACCAAGTTTACCTCCCATCAACTTATTTTAACCTATTTAACATAAGGCAACTCATGTTATGGGACACTCAGCTCTCCACTCATCTGATTCACTCTGGTTTATGACTGGTCAGGGTTTTCTTGAGATACAAGCTCCCTGGAAGTATCAAGCTCTTTGATAACTGAGCCATTCTATTGCCAGAATCCTTTCATGCCCCTTCTCCTGGCCGACATGAACTTGCATTTCCAAAATTAAAGCTCAAATTTCACATTTTCACAGAGTTTTCCCTGGCCTTCCTTTCTGAATAAATGCCCCTCCTCTCCGATCCTCCAGTAATGTGACATACTTCTATTATAGCACCTGCCTTACTGGACTCTAATTATAGATCCATTCATTTTTTTCTCCCTCTGGATTGTCTTCTCATAGAGAAATAATGGAATTTATTCATTTATCCTTGATTCCATAAAGGCACTCAAACATCTGTTGAATTAATTGAAAATGTATTTTAAACACCCCATATGTATAACTTCGTGAACAGCCCTAACTAGGTGTAACTCAATACCCTGAGACCTTCTTCCTTCCTGGATCCGGACATAGTGGGTAGACCAATTTCTAGAGGTTATTATATTTTTCTTTCAAGAGAGTATATAGTGAGTACCCTCTTAAACATAAAAAGAAGAAATAGTGCTATAGTTAATACATTCTAATTAATATGTTCTGTAGAACTAACAAGTCCTGCATCATTTAAACTCATCTTTCCTTTCAGAACAAATATTTTTAAACATATATAGAGACAGAGACTTGGACAATTAGGACTTATAACTGATAACCATCAAGCAAATAAAAAGAGATAAAATTAGCAAGCTATCAAATACAACAGTTTAATTTTTATGAAAAAAAATCAACCTCGGTATTTTTTCCCCTCAATTTGATTTAAGCATTTGAGGTTTGCATTTATTCTATTTAAAGCACTATAGACTTCATCTACTCAGGAAAGGTTCCCTAATACACCCTGATATTCATTCCACGATACCTTTTTTTCTATTCTATTTAGGCTTTTGTGGAAAAATGAAAGAGCAAAGAAATAGGGAGGTAGTTCCTCATGCCTTTAAAGTAAAGCACATTTTATAGAATCTAAAAATTAGAAGAAATCTTATCAGATGATTTATCCAAGTCTATCCCATCAGGTCCTGTTTGAACATTTCCAGTAATCACTGTGCTTTCCTTCAGGAGGCTCTACTGCCTGGTGCTGCACAGTTTGGCTGCTTTGAAAGTCACCAATATTGAAGTGAAGGCAGGCTGCATTGACTTTCAGGTTGTACTGATTATATGAACTCATCTATCACATTCCAATTCAGTCCTCCTTTGTCAGCTACATTTCCTGCCCAACATGGATTCTGGATGCATCTCCATTCTGTCAGCCTTTTCCTGGACATCCCCAATCTCCTGTTTTGTTGTTTGGTTCTTTGGGTTTGTTGGTTAAAATTTGTCTTTTTTTTTTAATGCTTATTTATTTTCAGAGAGAGAGAGAGAGAGAACACGAGCAGGGGAGGAGCGGAGAAAGAGGAACTGAAGTGGGTTTTGCACTGAGAGCAGAGAGCCCAACGCAGGGGTTGAACTCACAAATCCTGAGATCATTACCGAGCTGAAGTTGACCCACTCAGGCACCCTGGTTAAAACTGGTTTTTAAACTGGTTCCAATAATGAAATCTTTACTCAAACAACTATTAATCAAGTTAAAATCTTTTGAATCCTCACTTATAAATTTACAGAAAGATTTTCAGAATAAGAGGAAAGAATTAATAGATAGTGATATCTAGCTAAATTCAGGGATTAAATTAAAATGAATAACAAACTGATGGTTGCCAAAGGGGAGTAGGTTGGGGAAGGGGAAACATGGGTGAGGGGGAGTGAGAGATAAAGTTTTCCAGTTATGGAATGAATAAGTCATGGCAATAAAAGGTACAGCACAGGAAACACAGTCTATGGTATTGTAATAGCATCATATTGGTGACAGACGGTAGCTATATTTGTGGTGAGCATAACATAACACCTAGAGATGATGTTGAATCACTATGTTGTACACCAGAAACCAATGTAACATGGTGTGTCAACCATCATTCATTTTAAAAAAGAGAAAAGAAATAGATTGGGTTACCAAAAATAATTAATTAAAAATGAGTAACTCAAGACACTATTTATATCTTAGGATATATTTCTTTACTTTCTCTCTGCTATCATTTTTGCAGCTTATTCTCAATTTTTAAAAAAATAATCTTAATTTCAAAATGAAATTAGCCCTCTGGTCAATAGTTAGCTACTTATTTTGTCAGGTGCTCAAGAATGTGATCCACGAATATGCTTTTAGAAATTTGTCAACCCTTCTGCCCTTGTTACTTATATCCTTTCTTTCCTTTCTTTCCTTTTCTTTTCTCAGTTTTCTTTAAAAAATAAAGCAATTAATAAGTTGTTAGTATGTCTACTACCACTTGACAGCTTCTGGTAATTAGCAAGGTTTAATGTTGCATCTCTGAGGGTTAATAGCCCCAACTGACAGTTCTTTCATTCAACAAACATCTATTGACAATGCACTGAGAACAAGAAAACCAATCTTTGCAACCTTTTCATTTATAAAGTGCTCTGCTCAAGATTTGGCCAGAGCATCATGGAAATACAGAGCAAGGGTCTCAAAATCAACCAGGCAATCCAGAAGACTGTCTGGAGCCTGTTGATATTGAACAGTCTTGAGGATGTGAGAGAGATAAAGACATGGGAAAGGGATGTTCCAGAATGGGCAAAGTGCTTTTATAAGGTCCACCTCCCTGAGGAAGTGGTTTGATTTTCAGTTTAAGCAAGTCCCCTTCTGTCTGATGCATACATTTTTCAAATCAAACAGTGATTCTGCCTTTTGTCTATCAGGGATTTACAGCACAGAAATTTATCAGCCCTTCTTTACTACAGCAGAGGATTTTGACACTCATCACAGAAATCAACCATAATTTCCACAATGTTGATAAATAAATAGCTTCTAAGATAAATGAAAGCTTAAAATAGAGAATAATGAATGTATTTACTACTTATTCTCCTGGATATCATGATATCATCATGTCAATGTCTTATATTGTTAAATCAACAAAAAGGAATATATGTAGACTTTAATATCTTATCTTTCTTCAGCATAATGTCAAGTGAGTTAATATTTAATGGTATTCCCTTCCTTTTATAGAGGATCAAATAAGGAAAATGTAAATTTGAACAACGTGTCTTTAAAACATGATTATTGAAGACTCACTGTATAATTCATGGACCCACACCAAGAACATATATTCCAAAAAGTGTATATATTCCACACACAAATATATGTATACAAATATATACACAATATATATTCTACACAAAAATCTGGGTATTTTATATTACCAGGCAAAAAAAAAAAAAAAGTATAGAGCCCATTATGTTTTTTCCCTATACCTATCATAGCTAACTGCAGTATCCAACTTCAGGAAGGGGCAGGATAAAACTTAATCTTTTACTAATTTTAATACATTTGGTGTTTTTATTTTTATTATTACATATTTTTACTATGTAAAGAATTCTTTACGTGAGATCTACCCTCTTAACAAAATTTTAAGTGTACGGTATATTATTTGTTGACTATAAGGACAATGATATAAATAGATCTCGAAAGCTCGACAGATCTTGCTTGACAAAGATTTTATGCCTGTTTATTAGTAACTCCCCATTCCTCCCTCTCCAATCCCAGCACCTGGCAACCAACTTTCCAGTCTTTGATTCTACGAATTTGACTATTTTAGATACTTACATAAGTGGGATCATGAAATATTTATCTATGATTGGCTTATTTCACTTAGAATATTCACAAGGTTCATCCATGTTGTTGCATATTGCAAAATAACTTTTCTATAAGATTTTAATGAGGTATATCATATATTTTTAAAAGTACATAAATGATCTATGCAGAGCATGATTAATTATACAAAGTGATCACAAAGTGAACAAATAACCATATAGCCCAAGAAGTGAAATATGACCAGCAATAAGCCCCCCAAGGTCCCCCCAGTCTCAATCATTACCATCTATTATAATAAAGTTAACTAAAATAAAAAGAATTAAAATGTAGTATTCTCTCTCTCCTTTCTCTTCACCCCTTCCCAATGGTCACTCTGTGGTAAAATTCTGGGACGCTTTAATGAAAATGAAGATCCCAAACAGAAATGTCAATGCTTTGAGGAAGTCATTTAAGATAGTGTTTGAATTATGTAATTTTTTGTTCAATTTATTCTTTAATCTTAAATGTTGTGTCTGGATTTCTTGTCTTCAATTATTTTTTTGTATTTATTTTTGCTCTTTTTTGGGAAAGATATACAGAGAAGTTGAAACATCACAGCAACATGAAAGGCAGTGTTAGGTTGAAGAAAAGAAGACAAAAACACTTTTAAGTGTGAAATGGACTCTATGTCCTTCAACAATGGGAACGTTTCATAGAACAGGTTAATGGGATACCCTGTGGTGCCTGGGGTGCTACAGTTCACAAGAACTGCTTCATCCTGAAAAGGATGTACCTTGTTTCCTTGATATTTTCTATCAGCCTTCATCATGCATTTCAATGCAACGTTTCAGCAACAAATGCTATCTTTGTTATAAAGAAAATAATATACACACTTGTGTCAGTAAAGGGACCAATGCAGGTACATTTTGTTGTCTTTGGATAGCAAATATTATGGATTTAAATCCTCAAAGAATAAAATAATATATATATTGCAATATAAGTTAGTATATAAACAAAAATAATTGGTATATTTAATAAAGTAATATACTTGATTTTAAAAAAATGTTTGTATATTTATCTTTTTCTTCTTTTCATCAATCAATACTGAGCATTTACTATGTACCAGGTACTGATCTGAGTACTTTACAAGGATTATTTTATTTCTTACAACAATCCCCAGAGATATGTACTATTTATCATTATGTCTTTCCTACATTAGCACTGAAAACTCATCTACTACACAATTAATTGGCTCATACAAGAACTTATATTCCAAATACATAAATATCCACCCATAAACTTGGGTATATTATTTTGCAGATTATAAGAAGTATGTAACCTATTATGTTTATTTTTCCCATAGTTATCATAACCTAACTGCACTCTGCTACAAGAAGGCCCAGTTTTTACAGAAGTCCAATAACTTGCCCAAAGTCTCATGTTAGAAGGTAGAGTAACCAATAATTAACTGAGACTCCAGAACCTGTGTTAACTGCTAAGCTATAATGTATTTTAGAAGACTTTACTAATCATCACATATTCCTCCAAAATTTCTTAAAACACTTCCTCATGCATGCACTTGTGTGTGTGTATTATATACATGTTTTATGTCTCTAAATATATTAACAGTTTTGCAGGTATATATTGACCCAGATTTTAATTCTGAAGTTTCAGAAATATCAATTGCACAAGCTTCAGAAATATAAACTATGTAATAGGACCAGTTATGGGAAAACCTCAGGATACTCCCCAGAAATCTGCCACACTACATGAAATTTTGTTACTGGAGACCAGCTTCTGTGTATGAGTAAGCAACTTTCTTAACACCCAAATATCTCAAGAAGGCTTAATACATTATCCGTCCATTTAATAAATATTTATCAAGGACTGTACTAGGCACTTGGTATACATCAGTGAATAAATATTCTACCCTCATGTAGCTTTTTGGTAGAGAGAGAAAAATAAGAAAATCCTGATAAATAATAAGCAAATGATGGAATTTGAGATGACATGTGCTTTGGGAGAAAAAAGTACAGCAGGATAAGGAAGATTTGGAATAATGGGGTGGGGTAGATAGGGAACAGATCATAATCTTCAATGCTGTGGCCAAGACAGACCTCAGTGAAATGTGAGGTTTGAACAAAGATTTGATAGCAGAGGTGAGGGGATTAACCAAGAGGATATGGGGGGAGAAGGAGAAATAGACAGGGGTTCTGACAGAAGTACTAGCCAGACTGAAGGCCCTGGGGACAGAGAATGCCTAGTAGCCTAGTGTGTTACAGAAGAGGCAAGTATTTGTCTGGAAATCATGAGAGGAGAAAAGTCATAAGAGAGCTGATCAAATGGGAAACGAGATGAAGACTCTGATCATACAGACCCTTGAAGAGCATGGTATGAATACTGGCTTTTACTCTAAGTGAAGTGGAGAGCCCCTACAGGGTTTTGAGTAGTGTCAATCAGCATTTTAAAAAGATCGTTCTGGTGTTTGTGCTAAGAATACTCACAGATGGATGAAAATTGAAGCAGGAGACCCTATTGGGATGTTTATTGCCTAATCCAATAACCTAGTAAGAAGTTGTTTGTTGTTGTTTTTTTAAGTTTTTTGACAAGATGGTAGCTGTTAGAAGTATTTTTTAAAAAATCAGATTCTGGATACAGATTGAAGTTTTAGACATGAAAATTGCCTGATGATTGGATGTAGGATGGGAGATAAAGAGGTGTTGAAGACATACCCCAAGGTTTTTGGACAGAGTGATTAGTAGAATAAAGTTCCTATCATATAAGATTAGTAAATAGTTGTTCATTTAATAGGTTTGGATGGAAGGAAATATCAGAGGTTAAGTTTGGACATGACAAGATTGAAGTAATTATTCATCCAAGAAAAGATTTCAGTAGAAGCATACAGTGTGTACATTTAGAATTTGGCAGAGAAGTCCAGGTTAGGCATACACATTTGTTGTTAAATACTGATCATTCCTATACATGTAAAGGCAAAGTAACCAGGACAGAAAATATTTCCCCAATAGGTACCTGAGTAAGGTTGGCAATTTCGATAGAGTTTTGGGTGCAGAAGGGAGGGAAGTTAAGGTGGTATAATTTTAGGCTATTCAAAGACCCCTGAGGCCCACTAGAGGGCAAAGTACCTTCAAGTACCTTTATCTCAACACTAACTGGCACATATCATTACCATTACTACTCTTCTGTGGTGCAGGTCAAAAGGTGCAAAGGTGTGAGATGAATGGAAAAAGTTGCACAGTGAGAGATTTAGCCAGGACTTGGATCTGGCTATTCATATTTCTCCCCAGTATTGTTTCCTGCCTCCATTCAAGCACCAGGAAACTAGAAGGCAAAGTGCAGGGGTTCTAGAAGAGACAAACAGGAAATGAAAGGAGGCTTTGGCCAAATGTACATTTCTCAGTAACTTGCCTAGCACCAACCTTTATGCATTATGGCGTATCATTGAATTAGAGTGCAAAGTCTCCTTTCTGCATAGACTTATATGAAAGATATCTAAATCAGTTTAGGCCAGTCTTAAAAAGAGGTGAGAAAAATGTCTAAATAACTTGTAAAAGTTGTTTCTCATCTATGTATCAATTAAAACTTACTGTTTAATTAACACTAATTTATGTTTCCAACCAGAAAACTGCCAAGTTTTTTTCATTCTTTTGTTTATATTAACTATTTTTATTCAATATGTTTAAACTAAGAAAAAAACAGCTCAACCATTTTCTCACAGCCCACCCCCACCTCTGGCAACAAATAATTTGCTCCCTGTAGCTGTAAGCTTTTTTTCCCCCTCACATAAAAAAATCTAAAAAATAAAGATCATATGCCATTTGTCTTTCTCTGTCTAACCTATTTCACTTAAATAATGTCCTTGAGGTCCATCCCTGTTCTCACAATTGGCAAGATTACTTTCTTTTTTATGTCTGAGTAATGTTCCATTATATCTATACCACAATTCATCCATTCACTCACCAATGGGCATTTTGATGTTGCTTTCACGCCTTGGCTATTATAAATAATGCTGCAATTAACATGGGGGTACATATATTTTTTCAAGTAAGTGTTTTCCTTTTCCTCAGATAAATACTAAGAAATGGAATTGCTGGATCATATGGTAGTTCTATTTTTAATTTTTTGATGAAACTATACTGTTTTCCATAGTGACTGCACCATTTGGCATTTTCACCAACAGTGCATAAGGGTTTCCTTTGCTCGACATCCTTGCCAACACTTATTATTTCTTATCTTTTCAATCATAGCCATTCTAATAAGTGTGAGGTAGAATCTCATTGTGGTTTTGATTTGCATTTCTCTAACGATTAATGACGTTGAACATTTTTTCATGTACCTGTTGGTACATGTCTTCTTTGGGAAAATGTCTATGCAGATCTTCTGCCAGTTTTAAATCAGAGTTTTGTTTTCTTCAAAAATCAGAGTTTTGTTTGTAATTGACTTGTAGGAGTTTTTAATATATTTTGGATATTAGTCCCTTATCAGATATATGATATGCAAATATTTCCTCCCATTCAGTATATTGTCTTCATTTTGCTGATGGTTTTCTTTGGTGTCCAGAAGATTTTTAATTTGATGTAATCCCACTTGTTTATTTTTGTTTTTTACTGCTTTTGCTTTTTGGTGATTCAAAAATTATCACCAGGACCTATGTCAAGGAGTTTATTGCTTTTGTTTTCTTCCAGGAGTTTTATGACTTCAGGTCTTACATTCAAGTCTTAATCCATTTTGAGTTAATATTTGTGTTATGGTGTAAGGTACATGGTCCACTTTCATTCTTTTGCGTGTGGTTGTCCAATTTTCCCAACACCATTTACTGAAGAGACTGTCTTTCCCCATCCTATATTCTTGGCCTCTTTGTTGTAAATTAATTGACTATTCATGCATCAATTACAGGTGGGAAATAGAGGTGGGAAATGTCTAGATAATTTATAGAAGTTGTTACTCATCTGTGAAACAATGGAAACTTGTATAGCTTCCTTAATTTATATTTCCAACCAGAAAATAGCCAAGTTTTTAAATTGTTTATGTAAGCATTTTTTAACAAAGAAAATAATGCTAGTAGGAAAATCATTTTGCTTGGATAATGTAGTATCTATGAATTTCAATGATATATGCACTACAGATTCTTTCACATTTCTATATATTTTCAAACAAAGCCAATTCAAACTATATACTAAGAACCAAATATATTTTAAGAATAATATTATATGTCATGTTTCCATATATTATTTTCTGGGAGTCAGTTTTTACTGAACATAATTTTTTGGTACATTACAGCCTTTGATATTTCATTTATGTTATCCAACATAGCAAGAGGGAAAATCAATTTTTTTCATTTTAAGGGGGGAAAAAAGCCAGTTAGGGCTTACTAGAGGGCACCCTGATTTTGTATATATATTATGACTGAAGGAAAACAATATTTAAAACAGGAAAAAATTGTGTTAAATTATGAAATTGTCTTACTTAATATTTCTATTGTCAAGTAAAATTGTTTGTACATATTCTGGCAAAATTAAAACCATTCATATCTGGAAACTTATTATGTTTAACTTTACCACTAGATTTAATTTAAATATATTTTTCAAGTTGATAGCAGAGGACTCATTCAATACCTTCAAGTGCTAACTTATGCAAACCAACCATAAATGAACAAATCACTTTCCTGCCCATAGAAACATAAGCTGAACACTGAGCTATTATTTCTGTTTTTCATTACCAAGGCTATCAGCTGGTATTCAAACAATAACATATGTAACAAAAACTTATTACTGAAAGTGATTGCAAAACAGAAAAAAAATAAACTATAAAAAAATATGGTTAAGACCCAGGAGAGCAAATAATTTCTGCAAAATCGTATATAAAAGAAGTCAGGTCCATATGGCTACCATAGAGATGTTTCCATCTGCTTAAAACTGGCCCCAAGACTTCCTAAAATTAACATTTAGTCCTTTGTTTTTGGGTTCAGCAAATCATTGAAGACTATAATAACAGAGGAAAAAAACTTTAAAAAATAGAAAAAGCATCAGATGAATAGGGAAGTCCAGACAAGGAGACTATTATTCCAGAGGATTGAATATAAAGTCATAGAACCAGAAGGAATTTTGGTAGTTCCCTCTAAATGGACTATACTTTCAGTAACAATAATTCAGAATCTCATAATTAAAACTCATCAGGGAGTTTCTCCAGCAGTCCCTATTAGTGCTTAAATGTCTTCCTTTTAGTTAAAACCAATTAAATTCTTAGAGACTCTTGGAATAAAAGTATTCCCAGATAAACAATTTTCTTCCATGACCTTCAGTATAAACCAAACAGACTCTGCCAATAACAGGTAGTCAATAAATATTTGTTGAATGGCTAAGTGAATTAATACATTTGCTCAAATAATAAGCAAAATGGTATCAATTTTGAAAAAATAAATATACTAAAATATACAAGTTTACTAAGTGAAAGAAAATATTTAATAGGTATCATTACAACTCAAGAAGAGGATATTATAAAAATAAACCTACCAAAAATGGGCATTTTTGTTCTAACAGAGATGTTAGCAATAGCTAAATTGTATTCAGTATTCAATTTTTTTTCTGATCTATCTGGTAATATATGATACTTTCATAAATCAATTAACTGAGAACTTATGTTTTCTAAATTTTAAGACAATAGTTAATATTGTCAAGTTAAGGGACACCTGAGTGACTCAGTCAGCTGAGCCTCTGACTCTTGATATCGGCTCAGGTCATGATCTCTAAGCCCCTAAGCATGGAGCCTGCTTAAGATATTCTCTCTCTCTCTCTCTCTCTCTCTCTCTCTCTCTCTCTCTCTCTCTCCCCCTCCCTCCCTCCCTCTACCCTTCTCCCCCTCTTGTGTGCTCTCTCTCTCTCTCAAAATAAGAAAATTAGGTCAAATAAAAATAATAAAAATACTGTCAACTTAATTGTGCACTTCTAAGGCCTTCCATTTAGTTTCATTGTACTCTTCTTGAGTCAAAAATGTTATAAAAATGTTATATTTTCTACTATACAAAACTATAATCATTGCATATCAGGGGTCTTCTGTTTAAAACTGTGAATCTTTATACATGCAAACGTGTAAGAAATTTCTAAATAAACTTATTTATGTTGAGAAGTTTTGTAAACACAAAAAAGTCATTAAAAAGACATTACTATCTTCAAAGAAACACTCATTTATCCTCAAAAGTAAGTGCAGTGCATTTTCTTCAGTAATGCATATGAGCCCTCCCCATGAGTCAGACCTTTGCTAGGCACATAAGATGCAAAGTCAGAATCAAGGTCATTTTCTGTTCATGACTTCACGGCAGCCTTCATGTCTGGATAATTTTTTTTCATAGTGTTCCTAAGCCAAAATTAATTGAACAGGTCCCTTCATTAAATAATTAGGTCCAGGGGTGCCTGGGTGGCTCAGTCCGTTAAGCGTCCGACTTCAGCTCAGGTCACCATCTCGCGGTCGGTGAGTTCCAGCCCCGCGTTGGGCTCTGGGCTGATGGCTCAGAGCCTGGAGCCTGCTTAAGATTCTGTGTCTCCCTCTCTCTTTGCCCCTCCTCCGTTCATGCTCTGTCTCTCTCTGTCTCAAAAATAAATAAACTTAAAAAAAATACATTAAATAATTAGGTCCAAATAACCTAAAAAATATTCACATCTACAACAGATTCTTAGTTTTAAAAATCAATATGTATGAATTAGAAAAAAATATCTATTTCATTCTTAAATAAACACAATTACTTACTTATAGGGTGTACAGGTCTTTTGGGTCCCGCACTACTTCTCAAACCTTCTCAAACTTAACGACTCAAGTCTTGGAATCAAACCTTGGACACCACCGCCCCCATTTTTTGTTTCACACTGATATTTATGTGGCATCTGTTCTTATAACTGCAGTTGCAGAAAACCCAGCTTCACAAAGACATAACATCATCGAAAGAAATGTAACTTGATCTATTATTAAAATTGTGAAATACCCTGAGCTAGTAGTTCACACAGTTTCTGACAAATGTCATGTGTTTTCCTCAAAAATTTAAAATGCGCTTAAGTGCCCCTATGAATTCACTGTGGTGCCACAGTTTAGGAACTGTGGGTCTAGGCTAATAAGCAGTTCAGAGTGTCCAGAGGCAGATACAACACAGAAAAAAATAATGACAATCCAATAAGGGATGCGCTACTTTATAAGAAGATAGTGGTAAGAAGAGAAATAGGGAAAAATCGAACCATATTTTATAATATATTAGGTAAATGGCATATTAAGGCATTCTACCTTTTCTTTATCAGCTCAAGAGGTTTATAGACAAGGAGAACAGATGAAACACCAATTGGGGGTAAGAAAGGAATGGGTTCTAAAAGGAGGACAAAAATATGATCATCTGGTCATTCAATAATAGCTAAGCATCCCTGCATGGCTAGCAGACTCTAGATGTCACCAAAAAATAAAAGAGAAGCATTCAACTACAAAGGTACTCCACCTCTTAAAACCTCTTACATGTCCCTTGGGCATAGTGATTCTGTGGTGGCCCTGAAACTAGAATGGTGTCTGGCATGTAATAGGTGCCTTATAAATGATTATATGTTAATTAGAAGACATAGAACACATGAGAATAATTTAAAAGTCATATATACAAGACATCAACATGTGCATATACATTTAGTTATATTTGTATTCCTCTTTTGGAAGCATACAGTAAGATGCCTCACATATTCAGTTGAGGGCGGAAGATCAAAAGCTTTACAGTTGGAAGAAATAAAACAAATGTATTCAATAAAAACTTAACACAAATATTTGGAATGGAAATTCTGTGAGGTGATTTTTTTTAAGAATATTAAAATCTTTGGGGCGCCTGGGTGGCGCAGTCGGTTAAGCGTCCGACTTCAGCCGGGTCACGATCTCGCGGTCCGTGAGTTCGAGCCCCGCGTCGGGCTCTGGGCTGATGGCTCAGAGCCTGGCGCCTGTTTCCGATTCTGTGTCTCCCTCTCTCTCTGCCCCTCGCCCGTTCATGCTCTGTCTCTCTCTGTCCCAAAAATAAATAAACGTTGAAAAAAAAAAGAATATTAAAATCCTTAACAGGTCAGAATCTTATCTACATTACCTACATTGGGAAAGATGGGAACGATTTCATGTGCCATCACCCACAGTGAGGTGAATGTGTATCTGAAAGAAGGGGACGTTATTTTCCTTGCGTACCTGAGCTGAGTTACAATTCCATACAGCAGTGGGTATATCTGGCAGTAATTTGCCAAAATGTATCTCTCCATCCACTCATACCATTTGAGGTCATTTACTTGACTAGGCTCTGTCTAGAAGAAAAAGTCTACTCTCCACGATTCAGTGATGGGAGAAGAGCTTGGGAATTGTATTGACAAAAGCCAGATTTGTAAGAGAAAAGATAAACGGAATCATATATACAAGGAGTCCACAGAAAAATGCAACCTAAAATGGTGGTTAGAATTTGGGGCTTATATACCGTCTTAATAGGGGGAGAGTAAGGGAGAAAGGCACTTATAGAAAAACAAATGACTTTTTGGAAAGATAAATGGGCCCTTGGAGATGAGATGAGAGATGACAGGAGTCCATTCAGTTCGTTGCATTCATGAATCTTCTTCTTATCCTGAGTCTGAACTCATTCACTACATCAACTCAAGAATGAAATACCCTCCCCCAACACACACATACACAGCTGTATGCATAATGGACATCAATGAAAGGATAGAGAGAATGAGCCGCAGAGAAACACAAAAAATGATTTGCCCTCCCTCCTGAACGAGCACTCTGAAACCCTCCCACTGGAGATTTTCCATGTATTAAGACATCTCCCAGGTGCTGCTTTGCTGTCTTGCTGCCTTTCCCGTGCCTACTCACCTCCACTCTACCAGATTCCTCCCCGGAATTACTGTTCTTTTTCTTGTGTACAATCAGATTCATCCACCATCCCAGCCCCTACTCCCAAACTCAGATCCAAACTCATGTTTGGTAACAACAAAACCCAACAGCATATTCAACTGAACCAAAAGTGACTTTTATATAATCAGCAACACAAAAAATTGACAAAGTCCCATTTTAAAGGCCGTTCATATTTTAATATCAATTTCCTTTATCCCCACTCACCTGACTTCAGTATATTAACTTTTTCTGAAGTCCTGGTTTCATTCAAATGTTAATGTCCTTTCACCCTTGTCTGTGACCATTTTCCACCCTGCCCTGTTTCTCAGGTCGTCCCCTCACCCCTGGGGGATCCTCAAGGAATAAAACTCTGAATGCTCAGCCTTTCTCCACCTCAACACTCTGCAAATTCTAGCCTTGCTTTTGTAAAGGAAAGAAAAAAAGTGAAGCAGGATTAGAAAAAACAAATAATCATCAGTTGCTGAGAACACGAACTTGTAATCTACTTCCTTTTCCAGGAGTGAAGAGGTGTTGGATTGTCTAAGTGAAAATAATAAGAATTGCAATTCAATGGATTCCATGTCAGCACATGAAATTATTCTAAAATTCATTTTAATGAGAAGCTGTCCATCTCTAAAACACTCTATATGCAACATAATTGTCTGCTTAGTTTATTTCTTAATCAGAATGCACAAATAATTCCCTCTACTCCCATACTTCTGAATTAATAAAGATGCTTCTTCATCCGCACTAAAGGTCCCACAAGATAAGGTAAGTATTAAATGCATGCAAGCTGATACCTGCAAACCTGACAGAAGAAAGGTGAGCCTTTTAAGAAGTAAGAAAGAAAGGAGATTGCCATAAGAGTCCCGGAAATCCTCAGTTTGCAGATAGGTGAGTTAATGGTCACTTTTGATCTCCGCTGGAACCAGCTAGTACTTGAGTTTATAATGCAGGCAATTATCAGTAATAAGAAGTTGCACCAGAAACACAGTAACTGCTTTCCAAGGCTATGTTAAATTATAACAGCAATAGTTACCTGTCAGGAAATTACTAATAGATGAGTGGCAACAGGAATATATTAACAAGCAGAATTTAAGAAGAGAATTTTATAAAGTTCTTTCTTCGTTACAGTCTCGGAAAAAAATCAATACACGGTGCAAAAAGAGACAAATGGATCAACAACGGTGATTATGGTGCTTGCTGTTCTGACTCGCATGTTATTAATCCATAGATTTATTAGTGTGATTTGAAATACCATCCCTCCCCTTGCAAGAAGTGGTTTCGTTACAAGGCCAGAGTACAGGAAATACCTCCAAGTTGTTTGCTTTCCAGTACAATACTGCCCTCCTATGGAAACAGACACAAGCCCCCTTCCCTTGCAGCCTGACTTTCCCTTGTTTCAGGCTTATCACTTAAGAGTTCAGGAAAGTAAAAGAGTTTTAGAGAATTATGAGAAAACAAATATCAGATACTTCAACATCATCCCTGAGATGTATCTTAGCTTAAAACTTAGTAGAGAATGTCATTTACATTTATAAAAAATGTACAATCACCAGAGTTCTGAAACATGCCAGGACTATTACCACTCTTGGGTATGTCTCTAGAACTAGACTATCCTCAACACAAAAAGGCTTTCCAGTATGTTTCTAATGTTTTTTGCAATGAGGTGAATTGAAATATTACACTATTCTTACCAGATCAATTTCAGAGAGTGTGAAACCGAAAGCCCATCCCAGTAGACTTCCAAACAGCAATATTTAGAATTGAAATATGTAAGATTGAAGGCAAATAGTCAAGTATGTACATCATGTACAGTTTATATGGATAAAAAAATCATAATGAGAATAGAGATGAGTGCATTAGAGGACATATCTGTTTCAGTTCTTGTGGTATGATATATGCACTTATTATTGTAAGCCATAAGATGCAATGAATACATCAATCACCTAAGCAGCTTAGACATCACACACAAAGTGCTAGCTTGTGCTATAAAATAAAATAAAGCTATTAATTTTGTTGCCTCAGCCAATGAGCCAAAACCGTGAAAATGAATTGTCATTGTAAACACTTGCTAATATCACTCCTCTAATATTTATTAAAATATGTGAGTATGGCAAGGCTAAACATACGAACCCTTGATTTTCTTTGCACAGCAGTTGGCCCCAGTTGATTCCCCTTCACTGAGTTTTTGTTTTGTTTTGTTTTGTTTTTTCTTTGCCATAAATTCTAACCGGGGAAGTTTAACTCCAGGAAAAAAAAAAAAAAAAAAAAAAAAAAAGCTAAAGTCCAGTGCCGCTATTTATGATGTTATAAATCCGACTCATTCCAGCATCACTTGTTCATATAAGATGAAGAGTAAGTTCTATTGATTCCCGCAATTCTAACTTGGTGATATTTCCCTTAGGATCTAATGAAACCCAGGCACTTTCCTGCATTATGATGACTGTCTCCTCAATAGTCATGCATTCGTTGCTGAATCTCGCAAGCCTACTAAAGTTTATGGCTATGATAAATATTTGGTATCGTTTACAAATTATAATTTTACCTTCTGCTCTACATAATTATAATCACTTCTTGTAGGAATGCAGGCAAGTCTTTTGTCCATTTGCTACTCCCTATTAGCTTCAAATGAAGCAATAAACAGTCTTGAGATAAAGGACTTTAAGGATAGAGTTTTTAAATCACGAATGTGAACACGCTTAAAATAGCAGCAGGACTCAAAACATAGAGAAATACAGATGGATCCTCAGATGTCTGTGTATCTGTATGTTTTAAAGAAAGTAAGCTTAGCGTATACTCAGGTATAGATTTATATCAAACAGTTTTATTAAAAATATATTTCAGGGCTTAAAGTTCAACAACACAGTTAAGAGTTGCTGATAGCAATTGTGTCTGTCCGTTCCAGACTATTAGGAACTTTATAACATTACCACAATTAATCCTCAACCCCATGAGGCAAATGTTGTTACCGTCCTCACGTTCTAGATAAAGAAAATAAAACCTAGCAAGTTGGTTTTGAGAATGACAGATTGATATCATAGGGAGGGGCAATTGTAATTATCAGTCAGACTGTTCTGTTCAGTTTCTGTCGATTTGTATCTATCCCTTAGAAAGAGGGAATCATAATAAAGGAGTAGAAGTTAACATCCAAAATATCTGTAAGACACCAAAGGTATATGGCCACATATCTTGAAGCCTCTAAAAGAAGATTATAGTCCAGTTTGGATAGACAGCACTATTGGAGCATGAAAACTAATAGATTGGACTCTACTCCAGATATCCTACATCTAGATTGGAGAAGGTAGGATAACATGGGCATACATGAGCACCTCTCAGATGAACCTATCAATCGCCTCAACCTCAAGCTCTGCAGAGTCAGAATAAGAGAGGAAGAAAATATCAGCCAACTTGGGCCACTGATCGGACTTCTTGGGAAACCATGTGATGTAATTTATAGAAGTGCTCTCAGAATTCAGGGGAAGAAATTGAGGGTGTCGGATTTCTCATGGAACAGAGGACATAAAGCCAAAAATATGTACAATGTTTCCTTTTTTGTGATTTTATCAGTTAGTACTGTTGAAAAAACAAATCACCCCAACCTTTTGGCCAGAATCTCTATCTTCCAGTAATTTGTCAAAATGACAAACAGAAAGGAAAGAGAAGAAGCATTTTGCTATATATTCTCTAAACCTTTCCAAGTAGATGAAATTGTTCCTTTAGCCACATATATGTGATTCTATAAGAAAGGTGATATCATAGACATCAAGGGAATGGACACTGTTCAAAAAGGAATGTCTCACAACTGTTACCATAGCAAAATTGAAAGAATCTATCATGTTCCCCAATAAGCTGTTGGCATTGTTGTAAATAAACAGGTTAAGGGCAAGATTCTTGCCAATGGAATTAATGTATATACTGAAAATATTACACCAAGAGAATTAATGTACATATTGAAAATATCACATGGGATGCCTGGGTGGCTCTGTCGATTAAGCGTCCGACCTCAGCTCAGGTCATGATCTCGTGGTTTGTGGGTTCAAGCCCCTCATCGGGCTCTGTGCTGACAGCTCAGAGCCTGGAGCCTGCTTCAGATTCTGTGTCTCCTTCTCTCTCTGCCCCTCCTCTGCTCATGCTCACTCTATCTCTCTCTCTTTCTCAAAAAATAAACATTAAAAATAATTTTTAAAAAAGAAAGAAAATATCACACACTATAGCTAAGATAATTACCTGAAATGTGTGAAGGAAAATGGTCAGAAAAACAAGAAAGCCAAAAAGAAAGATACCTGGGTTCAACTAAAGAGTCAACTGGCTCCACCCAGAAAAGTGCTTTGTGAGAACCAATGAAAAGGAACTTGAGCTGCCGGAGCCTACTTCCTATGAATTCATAGCATAATAGGTTTAAAACAAAGATTTCTAGATGGAAAGAAAAAAAAAATCACCCAGGGCACCTGGATAGCTCAGTTGGTTGAGTGTTGGACTTTGGCTCAGTCATGATCTCATGGTTCAGGAGTTCAAGCCCTGCATCAGGCTCTCTGCTGTCTGCACAGAGCCTGCTTTGGATACTCTGTCTCCCTCTCTCTCTTCCCCTCCCCAGCTTGTTCTCTCTCTCTTTCAAAATAAATAAACTTTAAAACATATTTATTTTAAAAAATCACCCCAAAATTTATTGGCTTAAAACAACAAAAATCCCGTTATCTTTTATGGTTGTTATGCATTAGGAATTTGGAAATGACTAGACTGGATGGTTCTGGCTTTGGATCCATTATGCAGGTACAATCAGATAGCTAGAGCTGGAAAACAGAGGGTGGGGCTGGAGCAGCTGGAGACCAGCCAGGCACTTCTCTGTTCATGTAGTCTCAGGCCTTCTCCATATGGCCCCACCATGTGGGCTAGTGTAGATTTCTTCATAATATGACAGCCTCAGGGCAGACAGATTGCTTGGATAGCAGCCGAAGACTTCAAGAGTGAATATTCCAGGAAGAAAGATGGAAGCTGCCTCATTTTTTATGACTTAGCCTCAGAAGCCATTCAATGACAATTCTGTCACTTTGTATTGATACAAGCCAGTCACCACCTAAACCAGGTTCAATAGAAGGGTATTCAGACTTCCTTTTGGTGGGAGAGAGATAAGGTTCTGGAAGAGTCTGAGAGATGAGAGTTATTGCTGCTGCTATCTTTGAAAAATATGATCTGACACAGGATATTACTATTACCATTAAAATTGTGGTGGTCAAAGATAAAGGAGCAATAAACAAATAAATAAGCTACAGAACATGTTCCTATGATTTTCTCAATAACTGCCCTCTTCTCCCCATTATTTCCCCCCTTTTTTCCACCATATTATATAGTTGGTGCTATGTAGGACATGGCTGATAATAAATTTTACTGATTCAGGGGTACCTAGGTGGCTCAGTTGGCTGAGCATCCAACTCTTGATTTCAGCTCAGGTCATGATCTCATGGTTCATGGGTTTAAGCCCCACATAGGGTTCTGTGCTGACAGCTATCTACATTTATCTATCTACATTTATCTATCTGTATATAACAAATATAGATATATATTAATTTTCCTGATTCATCTTTTATCCAACTTCTATCACTTCCCTTCTTCCTCTATATTCTAAGTCTGGAAATCCCTTCAATCCCAGATTTTTTCCTCGTTCTATCCACTCCCTACTCTACACTCCTTTTGAAATTTTATTCACATTTTTTCTTCCATGGCTTTAAATACCAGTTTTATACAGCTGACACCAAAATCTATATTACTACCTCTAACCTTTCTCCTAAACCCAATATACATATTTCAAACCAGATTTTGAATATTTCTAACCAAATGTCCAATCAATATTTAACATTCAGTATCTCCCCCTAGTAAGGTTCTCCTGGCTTTCCTTCCTTATTGATGTCACTATTATTATGATAACTCAGAAATATATACTCCAAAACCTTATATAAGGCATCTAATCTACTTTGCCTCCAAAATCTCATTTAGTCAATTTAAGCATTAGCATTGCTTCCTCTCCAACTATTCATACATTTATCCTCCACTGGTCATCTCTGTGGTAACCAGAATAAATCATTTCCTCCTTTTGAATATCTGAACAATTGTAATTTGCTTTCCAATGGTTTGCCACTGTTAGATTTTCCCTATCCAATTCATCCTACACATTGCAATCAGTTTAAAACATTTAAAAGCACTATATTCATTGGGTGACATTACTTGTCAAAATCTTTTAATGGCCTACCTTGTCTCCAGAGTAAAGTAAACTCTTTGGTATAACCCTTGTCCTATAGACCCACCTTTACCTTCACTTCTCCATACCATCTAGGTTCAACACAAATTATAATTTTATGTTACCTGAACTTATTCCAAATTCTCTAACCACTATACACTTCCTAATCACTTTTTCAACCTTTTTTGCTACTCTAAAACTTCAATGAAAATCCAACCAATACTACTTACCTCCATTTCAACTGCCACCTTCTCTGTGACTACTTCCTTGAAATAGCTAAATCCAAGTACTATTTTTAACTAACTCATTATTCTCTTATCTGTGTATTCATTCAACAAATATTTAGTTGAGGGCTTACTCTGTGCCAGCCATTATTCTAGTACTGGATATAATCCTAGAAAAAGAGTCAAAATTTTGCTTCTTAGAGCTGACATTCTAGCTTGGGATAGACAGAAGAAAGAAATGGACCACAAAACAAACAAATTAATAAACAACATAATTCCCAATACAAAAGGCTATAACAGAACAAGGTGATGTGAGAGTGACTAAGGTTGTTCAAGGAACCACTTTAGGGAGACCAAGGAAGACTTCTCAGCTGAGACTACATTTGTTTAGAAACAAGAAGAACCCAACTGATGAAAGATGATGGTGCTACTGACTCTAGGCAGAGAGAACAACCAATGTGGTGATGACCCTTTACCTGGATTAACTTCACTGTGCTGGACGGAGAAAACAAATGATACAATTAGAGAGTAGTGGTTAATAAGAAGAGAATTATAAAGATAAGTTAGAGGCATAGGTATGTGAATTCATTTGCTAGGGCTGCCATAACAAATTACCTCAGACTGAATGGCTTCAACAACAACAATTTATATTCTCATAGTTCTGGAGGCTGAAAGTCTGAGATCAAGGTATAGCAGGGTTGTTTCTTCTGAGGCCTCTCTCTCTGGCTTGTAGAGGTTGTCTTCTTGCATCTTCATGTGGTCTTTCCTCTGCGTATTTCTCTATCCTAATCTCCTCTTCTTATAAAGACACCAGCCATATTGGGTTAGGGCCCACTCTAAGGATGCCACGTTAACTGAATTACCTCTTTAAAGGCCCTGTCACCAAATATAGTCACATTCTGAGGTACAGGGTTGCGACTTCAACATATATACAAGGAGATGGAAAGCAAACATAATTTAGCTTGTAATAGATTTGTACATGGATTTGTAGGACTCTGTAAGGAGTTTGGATTACACGTTAAAGGCAAGGAAGACACTTTTTTTTTAAGGAATACTCTGGCCTCTGTGTAAGAAATGGATTCTAGAGAGGCAAAAAATAAAGTATGAAGACTAGTTAGTAGTCTACCGCAGGATCCACATGAAAATTGATACAGGCTAATTTGCCTCAAAATTTACCTTTGCTGACATAATTATATAATGCTAGCAAAATAGCAGAGACACAAACCAAGTAGCATTTCTTTACAAAGGTTTTTTTCTTAACAGTTTTCAAAAAAACTGCTACTTTTTCAAATGTATTTCATATTTCAAATTTCAAGATCATGTAAACAATGGGTACTTTAATAAGCATATAACATTATAGTTTTTCTGATAACCATGTCTCTACAACTTTGAAAAGGAGATATTTAAATTAAATGAATCAAAATGTTCTTTCCAGTTCTAAAATTATACATTTGAACCAGTAAAATAAATAATAATAATAATTCTTGGAATGTTAAATCCAAAACTAAGATGCAGTCTGTGAATATTTTAATCAGTTCCATATCCAATCTGGAAGTAGTGGGCCAGGAATTCAGAGATATCTTGAATTAAAATGAATACCTTTCCAGAAATCTGTAGATAATCAATAAACCATTGTTTCAACCTCCCAGAAAAGAGGCTTTTTAAGGCTTTTTAGTTTATCATTGTTCACCTACTGAATCTGAAATAGGCCCATCAATTTTATCTCTCAACATATCAAAGGCTGTGCCTGCTTTTAGACTTACTTCCTGTCCAAACCATTGAAATCATATTCACAATCACAGGCTTGAAATCATGACTAGTCACACATCTCTTAAAACCCCTTCATAAAGAACAAAGTTCATCCTTCTTCCCAATTTAACACTTCCGTCCACTAATAGTGCTGTGTTCTGAGAAAGCCTGCCCATTCTCAAATGACAAAACTCTTCCTTACTTTTATGACTTCTCTATTTCTCATTTTATCAGCAAACAAAATTAAAAGTTTTGCAAGAGGTTTATCAAATACAATTAATACTAGAAAAAACTGAAGTTTTTTCATTGGCCTAAAGAAAGCCTCCGCCCAGAAAGTAGCTCTAAACTGAGGAAAAAGCAAAGAATTACTAATTCCCACATCCCCAGATGCATCAGCCATTCTCCAAAGCCAGAGTACAAGAGTACCAATCTCATTAGTGCACAGAAGTGTCCTGAGTAATAACCTATCTCACACCTGTGTCCCAAAGATTTGGCTGATTAGGCAACCCCTTTCTACAAGAAAAAAAAATACAGCTAATCATATATCCCTTTATTTTTCAACCCATTTATCTCTTGTAGGTATAGTGACAATATAAGGTTTTTAGTTAACATAAGCTTTTGTCCCTTTTGAGCCTGTTGTATGCAGTGAGATTCCTCATGCTGTCCCCCACCATCAGTCATTGTTATGCTTTATGGAGAGCTACAACCCAGAACAGTCTCCTACTGTATGCATAACTCAATTCCCAGTCTGAATTGCCACCCTGCCTCTTCTTCCAATCTGGTCAATTGTACTAGTCTCCCTACATGAACTTCTTAAGCCCTATAGCAGGTTCTAAGCATCCAGCACCCTTCTCATCCTCTGAGTCCTAACTTTTATTGGTAGCCCTGCAGCATTAGAAATATCTCCTAAAAGAAAAAAGAGCCCTCAAAAATCAATGAGAACGTAAGAAAGAAGGAGACTTTTAACCAAAACTTTTTACAATGCACCATCATGTCCTCATATCACGCCTCCCAATTTCTATAACTCCTCACTTTTTCCAGGGATTCATCCTTACTCATGCTTATGATACTGACATTTGAAAAGGGAAAAAGAGAAGGAAAGGGAAAGAATTTCAGCTTCCTCTCCTCATCGCGTATATACAAAAGGATAGGACACTTGTATGCTTTCCCTGCATTTTCCAGTTTCTATTGATAGACATTTTCACATTTATGCATGCTGTATTTAACCTTTAAGTATGTGGCTTCTTACCACGTTCATTGTACCTTTTTTACTACATATTTTCAGTGTCTATTAAGTCTTCTCCCTGAGCATATTGAAATGTGTATGGAGGGGCGCCTGGGTGGCGCAGTCGGTTAAGCGTCCGACTTCAGCCAGGTCACGATCTCGCGGTCCGGGAGTTCGAGCCCCGTGTCAGGCTCTGGGCTGATGGCTCAGAGCCTGGAGCCTGTTTCCGATTCTGTGTCTCCCTCTCTCTCTGCCCCTCCCCCGTTCATGCTCTGTCTCTCTCTGTCCCAAAAATAAATAAAACGTTGAAAAAAAAAATTAAAAAAAAAAAAAAAAAAGAAATGTGTATGGTGAACACAGGAACAATGTGCCCAAATCCTTTAAAGACTTGTGTCTAGAAAGCTCAAGAACCATAAATTCTGCTCTTTATGAAGGAACTGCTTAATTCACTGGAGAGGAAAGATACTCATCTAACCAGTTGTTTAGCATAATGAATTAGTGAGATGGGAATATATGATGAAGACAAGGACATCATCATTTACTGAGTACTTCTCATGAGCTGGAAACTGGGATCCGTTTTTATCACATTATCTTATTGTATCTTCAAAAAATGCTATGAAATAGGGATTCCTTCATCCCCATTTTACAAATGAAAATAAGCTTTAGAGAGACTAAGGAACTTGCCCAAGCTCACATAACTAATAAGGAACAGAGATGAGTAATTAAACTCAGGTAGCTTTGTTGCAAATTTGTATGTCAAAGCAGTGTCTGACAAATAGTGGAAGGCATACATTAATATTTTAGAAGAACCCAAAGAGAACTTTTCTGACTGTATTTTCTTGTCAGTCTTCTATCTGCCTGCCAATATTAGTGCACATTCCTTAATAAGCCCCAGTCAGAATGAGCTAAGATTAACTGAATCCAGCCTCCCTAAGACATGAAAAAACCTGCCTAAATATAGGATATCACTGAGATAAAAAGAGTAATTAGTGAGTTCTTTCCTCAGTATAAGTTTGCTGAATACATGAATGAGTCAACTGAATGAAACTGATTGGGATTCTCTGGAACAGTTAATGTACATAATGAAAAGTATTCTTTGAATCAAAGAAAAATATTCTCCTCCTCATATCTATACTTCCTTTCATAGCTTCTTCTCCTCTTCCCAAAATTAGTGAGGGAAGCCTTCTCCTTTCCTCCAAGGCAGACAGACAAAGCACTAGATTATGGCTTGTCAACACTCCTGCTACTTTCTTTGATGTCTGAGGGTCTTACTCATTCATGCTCTAGAGATAACTCTCCAAGTATTGCACCGAGGGTCATGTTTGTCATGAAGAGATGTTTTGGTAGTGGAGTTCAATAAAAAGTTGTAGATAATGCTATAACAAGATTCCTTTCATGTTTTAGAAACCCTGTCTTGACCACGATGATTTTAGAGGGAAAAAAATGAAAACAGAAAAGCCATATCTGACCTTAACAGATCAGGACTTACATGCATATATAGGTTACATTGGGAAGCGATCCCAAGGAATAGGAACAAGGCCACTGGAAATGGTGAAACAGGAAAAGAGGAATAACCAATATTAAATATGTATCATTGAGTAGATTACCACAGTGTACTACTGTGATCCAATCCTACTGGAGGTTCTGAGTTATTGGTCAGCCTCTCCTGAGCAATGTTAAGTCCTTCATACTCCAAGTGCATTTATGAGCCAGCATGGGTTGACTATACTCCTGCAGGAATTCCAAATAGTAGCACCAGGGAAGTCTCAAGGTGGTAAATAAAAGATATATGGCATAATTGAGGTGAAAAGCTGTCAGACTACACCTGCATGCAGCTAGTTGCCTCAGCGATGATAGGAGCAAACACTTGGGCAGAATGGGTATAAAATCAGCACTTAAAAAAAATGGTCAACACAGTCTGCCCCTTTATTCCTTATAACTGCTTGGGCCCTACATTAAGTCCAGTTTATCTCAGAGTCTTAAAGTTGGTATGACCACAGTCTCCACAAAAGATTCTGCAAGAAGGCTTTGTGGAACAATCTCTAATGCTTCAACATGGAGCCAGCTGCACACCACCCATTGCTAATGTCCTCACACACAGGCAACACTTCAACCAGAACTGTGTCTTCAAGAAGGTGAGGACCACAATTACTTTACACTTAACTATAGTAGCTGCAATTGACCATATTCAATTATCACTGTGTGTGGAGGAAAAAAAAAACACTACAGTGAATCATATAGTTGCTAAAGAAAATCTTTCTTTTTGCTCCCACTATAGAAGCCAATCCTAAATCCTCATGCTAATCAGGATCACCTTCTGTTTTCATCTGTGAAAAACCCATATGATAATTGTAAATTCTGGTTCAGCCGAACCCTTATCACTACCCTAAAATGAACAAATGGTAATCATACTTCAGGTTCAATGAAATTGCAACAGCCACTAGTAACCAGGATTTCTGACCCAGGAGAATTTAAGATTGTAGGGACCCAAATGGTAAATTCAGAAAGTTTGTCACTGTAAGTAATGGTTAAGAATTCAAATCCTATTTCAGCCCCTTGGATCCTGGACAGAGCACCATATATCAGAGATACAACAGAATGAAAGATTGCTTTTCCAACACTGTATGGAATTGTTTTTGACCTGGCACTCTAAGGCTTTGATAAACCATTCCATTATTTTATTAGGCCAGCTGCTCTAAGTGATACTGTATATGATTGGGTTAATGCATCTTATGATTATGTACACATTGTTGTACCTCTTTCAGTGCAAAAGAGGCCTGAAGCAATATTATATTGGATCCCATACCAATAAATCCAGCATTCTGTACGTCCTTGGATGACATTGCTTACAGAGACACTTCAGATAAGGAAGATAAATTCCAGTGAAAACAAAATGCTGACTTCTCCAGTGGCTAATTGGTCAACCTCAAGGAAAGGTACAGATGGAGAGCTCAGTGCCAGTCTCCACTACAGGCAAACTGGACATTCACTAGTGGCATAGGTTATATATTGTCACATACAATCATGGACCCCATCACTGCCACCATTCCATTCATGGGACCACTTCCAGAGCACTGGAATAGCTGAGGAGAGAGGCTGACTGAAATTCACAAAGTGAATCACCCTATTGTATTTTCTGTCTGATTGTTGAGTACCTCCTCTGTGACAGATGTATTATTTGCCCGATATTATAAGTGGATTGGAAATTATCCAAAAGATGGACAACTCTAGTTTCATATTCATTTGATGTCCCATGGTCAGGTGGTCAGTCTACTAGAGCTCAGCAGGATGTTAAGGGATGTTTTTCAATATCAGGTAGTAGCTCTTGGCCGCAGAAAGTATGGTCCTTTAAAATCTTTTCTCTCCAAAAATGTGTTTCTATCTATACTTACTTTCCAAGAATCATTTTGGTGAACAGAAAATCCATGCCTCAGATTTCTTTTGGAGGCCCCAAAAGGATTCCCAAGTATACTTCAACTGCATTATAATAGTAATATAAATTAATGATGAATTGACACTATCCTTTATGCTAGAAAAAGAGTAAAAGAAAATCTGAAAATGTTAAAACTGGGTAATAAACAGCACTGGAAGAAGAAACTTTAATCGTGCAGTTGTGAAAATTATAAGTTGTTTTCTGTGCGTAGTAGAGAAGAACTGAGCCAAGAGACCCAGTAGCTTGTTTTAACAATGTTCCAGGAAAGTTTACTTTACTCCCTAGTCAACCATGAGCTTATTTCTTATGAGAGGGTTGGAAATAAACTGTCTGAGTAATCTGGAAGTGCTCTTACAAATTTCCTTCAAATCCAACAAATTCAAACCACTGGAGATAGTGACAGAAAGACTCAAAGTCCTACACAATTATCTGAGAAACTGTAGAAATCATAAATAATCAAAATCTAGTCTTTCCCCTAAAACACTGGTGATTTATAACAGTTTTATCAAGCTTTCTATATTAAAGCCAGCTATCATTCCAACTTCTGAAGAAATACTGCTACAACACAATAACAATAGCATTTTTAGTAAATTGCAGGATACATCTTGACCTTCCACAAAAGATTTGAGACGAGTAAAGGAAGACTTGTTTTCTGTATTCTATTTCATGTCAAGTGCCAATTATTTTTAACTACAAAAATGCATAAAGAAAGCAAATACTAAAAAAAAAAAAAGTAAAGCAAATACTTGTCCTATATATCTATGCTTTTCTTCTACCAGCTTTCCCAATGATCACTAAGAAAGAGACCCAATACTGCTAGGTAAAACACCATGAATAATTATTATTTATTATATTTATGATAATCCCAAAGCACATTTAATAATCTCTTAATTTTCTTCTCCAATATTCATTATAGAGATACAAAATTCTGTTATACAATTTCTATAATCAACACAAAGGATATAACTCATAAAACTGGAAAAGTCCAAAATGAATGCCTTCAAATTTAAGACATAAGGATATTGTGATGTGGCATCACCTCATAGTTGACAAGCCAATCCCTGCATAAACTAATTAGTCCTAGGTACCATGCCTAATGCTTATAGTTAGGCTACAAGGAAGACTGCCTGAAATTTTGCATACTGGTCAATTATCTAGGTGTTCCTTATATAACTCAATCTTAGGACATTAGCTCATAATTCACTCAGAAAATGCCTCTTGTAAAAAGAAAACAAGACTTGTTTCACTAAATACTAATTTTTAATATGAAGCTAAATGAATTTAAGAAAATTTGCTACTGTAGGAATGAAAAGATAAAAGTGAAAGTACAGTAAAACCTTGGTTTATGAGCATAATTCATTCCAGAAACATGCTTGTAATCCAAAGCACTTGGATATCAAAGTGAATTTCCCCATAAGAAATAATGGAAACTCACATGATTTGTTCCACAACCCAAAAATATTCATATAAAAATGATTGCAAGGGGCTCCTGGGTGGCTCAGTCAGTTAAGCATCTGACTTTGGCTCAGGTCATGATCTCACGGTTCATGGGTTCAAGCCCCACGTCAGGTTCTGTGCTAACAACTCAGAGCCTGGAGCCTGCTTCAGATTCTGTATCTCCCTCTCTCTCTGCTCCTCCCCGACTCATGCTGTCTCTCTCTCAAAAATAAATAAACATTAAAAAATTTTTAATTATTACAATACTGTAATATAATACAAAATAATAAAGAAAATACAAAATATAAAGAAAAATAAACAAATTAATCTGCACTAACCTTTGAAAATCATCATGGCTGGTGTGAGGGAGACAAGAGAGAAGAGGGTTATCGTGTAGGATAACTCTCGCTATCACTAACGGAATCACTGCTATCTATTGGCTCAATGGAATCTTTTCTTTTCTTGCAACTTTAACAAGGAACCTATCCAATGACACTTGCTGTTGCCTCCTTTTGAGGATTTTGCGGAAATATGACATTGCATTGTCATTAACCAGATTCATCACTCACACTGCTACAGCTTTATTCGGGTGGTGCTCTTCTACAAAATTTTACGCTGTTTTCCACATTTCCCTAATCTCACTTGAAGTGAGGGATTCCTCCACCTTTTCTCCTCCTCCTCTGCAGACGAGATCTCCTCTATAACCTCTTGCTGTTGCTCATGATGCAAGTCCACCAATTCATCAGTGGTCAGCTCCTGGCCATGTTCCTCCACCAGCTTTTGAATGTTGTCCTCATTCACCTCCAGTCCCATGGCCTTCCCCAAGAACACAATTTCATCAACAACTGGCAGCTCCTGTTCATGAGCAAGCCCCTCTAAGGCATGTCCAAGAACAAAATTAGGCCACAGCTTTCTTCAAGCAAAATTGAGGCCTCTCTTGGTGACCACATCCCAGGCTTTCTCAATGATGCTGGAGCAGTTCACAACATGGAAATGATTTTTCCAAAACTTTCAGGGGGTAAAGTTTGTTCCTTCGGTCACCTCGAAGTATCACTGAAATAGTGCTTTGGAGCAAAACTTTTTAAGGTTTGAAAACCTTGACCAGCCGATCTATGAGCTGGAGGATTGGAGTGGTGTTGGGAGGAAGAAACTTGACCTTAATGAACTTAAATTCCTCCAGTAAGTGGTCCTCAAAGACTAGAGGATGAGCAGGAGCATTATCTATAATCAGCAAGACTTTGAGTGGCAGATACTTTTCTAAAAGGTATTTCTTCACTACAGGACTGAAGACCTCATTGATCCACTCAACAAATAAGATACAAGAGACCCAAGCCTTGCTGTTGGACCTCCATATAATGTTTAACTGGATCCTCTGCACCCCGCATTTCTTGAAGGCTCCTAGATTTTTGGACTGATACACAAACAGGGGCTTTAAGGGGCTTGTGACCGGGCATTGCATTCTCTCCCTCTGTAATGTAGGTTCTCTTTGGCATCTTTTTACAAAGAAGCCCCCTCTCATCACATTTAAAAACTTGCTCTAGCAGGTAACACATGGAAACCATTTGCTTCTGGAACTCAGTAGTGAATGCCTCAGCTACCTTAGTGTCTGAACTCACAGCTTCTCTGTGCCTCACAACACTATGGATGCCATTTCTCCGCTTAAAGTTATCAAACCATCCCCTGCTTGCCTTGAAGCATTCTTCATTTTCTGTTAATGTACCTGGAAGTTTACTTACAAGGTTGGTGGTGTACAAAGCCTTTGCCTTCTCACAGATAAAGTTCTCACTCATAGTATCGCCTGTCAGTTGTTTCTTGCTTATCCAAACCAGAAACAACTTTTCTACATCTTCCAGAACACGTGGCCATTGCTTTGATATTCTCATGACTTCTTTTGCTGCATCTAACTCCCTAATTTCTTCTTTCCTCTTTAATATTGTACAAATGGTCGATGTAAACTTCTTATAAAATCTTGCCATTTCAGTCACTCACATATCTCATTCATACTTTTGGATGATTCCTTCTTAACTTCCACCATAATCATCTCCTTCTTACTGCCATTCTTTTCAACCTTTTTCTACGTGGGGCCATTATATACACTCACATGGAGGTTGACAACAGTACAGTATTGATAAACTCTTGTCATATACTAGCAATAATGTAGCTAGCAATAAGACATCAGAGAAAAGGGTCTATATCTGCAGGCAACCTGACCTAGAATGAAGCAAAGCATTCCTAAACTTAACACTTGTATGGAGAAGCAAAGGACTGCCCATAGGTGCTTTGAAGTGACAAAAAATACACTAATGCCAGTTTGGACGCCTTTCAACATTCTGGAAAATCACTGATTTCTGCCAAACACCACAGCCTGAGACCAAACATCTGAGCATGAGAGATGATCACCTACAATCCCCCAGTGAAAAGAGAGAAAAAAGAACATTTGGCATCACGTACTATTCATATTGCGAGACATCACTCGTTTGTCAAGTTAAAATCTATTGGAAATTATTGTTCTTCTTGTGGAACACTCTCAGAACAAATTACTCACAATCCAAGGTTTTATTGTATTTCTGTTCACTCAGAGTTTCACCTAAGGTCCCCAAAACTCACAAAAATGAATAAGCATCTCTATGCTCTAAAGAGAGCTACCAACTCAATAGCTGTAAGTTTTACCTACTATAACAAAACCATACCTTTGTCTGAGTTCCTGCAAAAGGAAATCTGAGAAAAGGACTGGCACTGAGGTAGCTCACCAATAATTTATACAAAAGACAGGAGTAAAAGGACAAGCAAATGAGGCAGAAAAGGTGGCAAAGCCAACTCACAATACATTATTGAGATTGTCACCACGGGTAACAGGGGCTTTATTCTGCAGGGACATCTGAGGAACACACAGAACACCTTCTAGGATAGTCCACCCAAAAGAAGAGAGTCTGGGGCACTTATCCACTGGCTTACCCATTGGTTGAGGATTTCTTGCAGCATTAACCTCATAGCATTTTGGGACTGAATCTACAACTGGACCAAGGGGATTTCTGTTGCTTTAGAGAAGGTCCTGAGGCAATTGGGAAGATCCATTGCAGATGCTTAGGTTAAAATGGTTCCCATGGGCTTGGTACTGTCCACCAGAGCCAACGCTGAAATAAAAACTGAATCAATAGGACGAGATGCAGGGTACCACAGCAGCATCGGCTACATTGCCCCACCCCAACCCCACCCTTCTTTTTATGAGATATTTGAAATTGATCAAAGGGAATAATTCCTTAAAGCAAAAAAACTCAAAAGCACTGTGGCATTTCCCTGACTATTCCCATAGAGGTGAGTATAGAGTTGCTTTTTATCCTCCAAGCAAATGAGTAAGCTTAAAATGAAGAATCCCCTAAGTGCCTCGGAGATGTTTGCAAGAGGGGTGTCTTGCATCTCACTGCCATCAGACATCATTGTCTTTACCTGAAAGAAGTGCCTAAGCTTACCTCTGCAGCAAGCAAACTAGATAACCAAAGAGATTCTAGATATTAACATAGGTTCCCCTTAAACTGGTCTTTCTGAAGTAGCCCATGCATGAAAAGCAAGAAGAGAATACATTTATGAGATCAACATACCCTTCTACTTTGTAATGCAACAAGGTTATGTGAGTTCCCATTGTTTGGGTGGACACCTTGCATTATAGGCTAGGATGATCTTGGAAAGAATATTGGCCAAGATAGCTGTCTTTAGGATGAGGAACCACAGCAGAGGGGGTTATGTGGGATGCACCACTGCAGGGCAGCAACTGAAGGAAGATCATAAGCAGTCAGCCAAAGAGTACATATTTTGGGTTGAGATGGTATGCTGCCAGTGGTTCCCATGAATTTCCTCTCCTTTTTGCTAGATTTATGGCTTCCAAGCTACAAATGTTATTTCCCAGCCTCTTTCCACTAAAAGTAACCACATGACTACATTACCATGATACAAAGTTAGTTGAAATAATGGGTATAACTTCAGCCTCACTCACCAAAATGAAATTCTTTGCCCTTGATTCCCCTCTTTCCTCTGCCTAAAAAAAACTGACATGTTCCTGACAGCTTTTTGATCCTGCAGACCAGGGTAACATACTAGGTGATGGTGGAACAGTAAGATGGAAGGTACTTGAGTCCCTAAATGACCTTATGAGGCAGAGATGGACTGTTCAGAGAGAGAATAATAAATGTATTTTTTATTTAAGCCAGTGTTGCTCAACATTTTTTTATTATTGCCCCTCTAAGAAGAAAAAATAAATTTAACTAAATTTTTAATTTAATTTAATTTAACTTAATTTCTTCCTAACAAGAGAGATTAAATACTAAGAAATGAGATTTTTTTTGAAGCTTTTGAAGGCCACAAACCATTTTAATAACTTAAACCTTTTTTTCATTTCCCTCTCTCCCAAGAACCAATTTTCACTGCTATTGAGAATGCATGATTTAAGCTATTATATGTTTGGTCTCTTGTTAGAACTACTTAACCTTTGCCCTCACTAATATATTAGGGGAACTAAATAAGGTGGAAGTGCCTTCTGGTCCTCCTATGAACCCACTATTTCTAGCCCATGACAGAAGCCTTGCCATAAAAAAGGTCATTAGAGAATCAAGGTAGAACTATAACCACCAGATAAAACACCAGGTAAGGAAAATTGGTACTGTGGACTGAATGTGTCCCAAAACATACATTGAAGCCCTAACTCCCAATGTTACTGTCTTTGGAGATAGGCCTGCAAGAGAGTGATAAAGATTAAATGAGACATATAAGGATGAGGCTCTAAGACAATAGTGCTGTTGCCCTTATAGGAAGAGCAAGGGACACCAGAGCTCTGTCTCTGCCATGTGAGGACATAGCAAGAAGGCAGACCTCTGCAAGCCAGGAAGGGAGTTCCCACCAGGAAATGAACCAGCCAGTACCTTGATCTTGAACTTCCCAGCCTCCAGAACTATAAGAAAATAAATTTCTGTTGTTTAAGCCACTCAGTCTGGGATACTTTATTACAGCAGCAGAGCAGTCTAATACAATGGGTTTGGCCACGTTTTCTCTTATTTTTCTTTTTTCCCCGGCCCACTCGGAGGACCTAGAAGCAATGGGCAGTGGAGCAGGGAAGTGAAACAAGGAGTTTATCAAAACATAATAGGCCTTACTTCCCTTAAGTGAAGAAAAAAGGTGGAGAAGGTTTGAATTGGAGAAGAAAACAAGATTTGGATTTAGATTGGCCTGGACGTTTAAAAATTTTTAAAGGAATTAAAAACTGTACATTTCATACAAGATGTCACCCGGAGTTGACAGTTGACAATGGATATCCACAAAGACAGTAAGAACAACAACAACAACAACAAACAACAACAAACTGCTTCCTAATTGTATCCTGCCAAGTTCAGTACATCCAATAAACCTAGCTATCTAATATCCAATAAGTAAAATATGTAGACTGAAAATATTTAATAACAGAATACTTTCTCCCACTAATCTTTAGCAGTCATCAAACCCAGCTAACCTCATTGCAATTGCCCTTACCTTATTTTAAGTACAGCTCTGCCTTCCCTTCATAGATGCCTACTAGAATTCTAAAGCCTCTTTATGGAGCCAAATGACTTAATAGACCAATTACCCCTGTGAAACTACTAAAAAAAATTCAGAATCCTTTACTACAGGGATCTCATTTTGCCAGTCAGAGATTTTTGTCACTCAATCACTAATGATGAGATTTATATGACTAACATAGAATAATTAACATCTCTTCCTTATGTATTGAACACCAAATACCTCAACATGACAACAGATATGCACAGCATCTTTTAGAACAATACTCACATGCTCAAATGTAGGTATTTAAAATATTGGTAAGGTTCCAACAAACAAGACAGCAGGCCACTGGATTCCCAGGGGAATTCTACCAAACATGTAAAGAAGAGTTAATACCTATTATTTTGAAGCTGTTCCAAAAAATACAAACATAAGGAAAAGCTCCAAACTCATTCTATGAGGCCAGCATTACCTTGATTCCAAAACCAGACAAAAACCCCACTAAAAAGTAAAATTACAAATCAATTTACTTCATGAACATGGATGCAAAAATTCTCAAGACACTAGCAAATTGAATTCCACAATATATTGAAAGAATTATTCACCATGATCAAGTGGGATTCATTCCTGGGCTGCAGGGCTGGTTCAATATCCACAAATCAATCAACATAATATATCACATTAATAAAAGAAAGGATAAGAACCATATGATCCTCTCAATAGATGCACAGAAAGCATTTGACAAAATATAGCATCCTTTCTTGATAAAAACCCTCAAGAAAGTAGGGTTAGAAGAAACATACCTCAAGATAGTAAAGGCCATATACAAAAGACCCACAGCTAATATCATCCTCAATGGGGAAAAACAGAGTTTTCCCCATAAGATCAGGAACACAGCAGGGATGTCCACTCTCACCACTGTTGTTCAACATAGTATTGGAAGCCCTAGCACAGGAATCAAACAACAAAAAGATATAAAAGGGATTCAAATCAGTAAGAAAGAAGACAAGCTTTCACTCTTTGCAGAGGACATGATACTGTATGTGGAAAACCCAAAAGACTCCACCAAAAACTGCTAGAACTGATCCATGAATTCAGCAAAGTCACAGGATATAAAATCAATGTACAGAAATCAGTTGCATTTCTATACAGCAATAATGAAGCATCAAAAAGAGAAATCAAGGAATCGATCCCATTCATAATTATACCCAAAACCATACGATACCTAGGAATAAACTTAACCCAAGAGGTAAAAGCTCTGTATGCTGAAAACTATAGAAAGCTTATGAAAGAAATTGAAGAAGACACACAAAAAAAATGGAAAGCATTCCATGCTCATGGATTGGAAGAACAAATATTGTTAAAATGTCAATACTACCCAAAGCAATCCCTGTCAATACCAGCATTCCTCACAGAGCTAGAACAAACAATCCTAAAATTTGTTGGAACCAGAAAAGACCCCAGATAGCCAATGCCATGTTGAAAAGAAAAGAAAAGCTTGGAGGCATCACAATTCCAGACCTCAAGCTATATTACAAAGCTATAATCATCAAGACAGTATGGTTCTGGCACAAAAACAGACACATAAATCAGTGGAACAGAATACAGAACCCAGAAATGGACTGAAAAATGTACAGCCAACCAATCCTTCAACAAAGCAGGAAGGAATACCCAATGGAAAAAAAGACAGCCTCTTCAGTAAATGGTGCTGGGAGAACTGGACAGCAAAATGCAGAAAAATGAAACTGGACCGCTTTCTTACACGATACACAAAAATAAACTCAAACTGGATGAAAGACCAAAAAGTAAGATAGAAAACCATCAAAATCCTAGAGGCGAAAATAGGCAGTACCCTCTATGACTTCAGCCACAGCAACTTCTTACTCAATACATCTCCAGAGGCAAGGGAAACAAAAGCAAAAGTGAGTTATTGGGACCTCAAGCCTCCGAACAGCAAAGGAAATAATCAACAAAACTAAATTGCAACTGACAGAATGGGAGAAGATATCTGCAAATGACATATCAGATAAAGGGTTAGTATCCAAAATCTATAAAGAATTTACCAAACACCACACCCAAAATGCAAATAATCCAGTGCAGGAATGGGCAGAAGACATGAACAGATACTTTTCTAAAGAAGACATCCAGATGGCTAACAGACACATGAAAAGATGCTCAATATCACTCATCATCAGGGAAATACAAATTAAAGCCACAATGAGATACCACCTCATACCTGTCAGAATGGCAAAAATGAACAACTCAGGAAACATTAGATGTTGGCAAGGAGGTGGAAAAAGGGGAACCCTTTTGCACTGCTGGTAGGAATACAAACTGGTGCAGCCACTCTGGAAAATAGTATGCAGGTTCCTCAAAAAATTAAAAATAGAACTACCTCCTATGATCCAGCATTTGCACTACTAGGTATTTATTCAAAGGATACATGTATGCTGTTTAAAGGGGTACAGCACCCCGACGTTTATAGCAGCACTATTGACAATAGCCAAAGTATGGAAAGAGCCTAAATGTCCATCGATGGATGGATGGATAAAGAAGACGTGGTGTATATATACAATGGAATACTACTTGGCAATCAAAAAGAAGGAAATCTTGCCATTTGCAATAACGTGGATGAAACTAGAGTGTATCATGCTAAGCAAAGTAAGTCAGTCAGGGAAAGACAAATACCATATGCTTTCACTCATATGTGTAATTTAAGAAACAAAACAGATGAATACAGGGGAAAGGAAGGAAAAATAAGGTAAAAACAGGGAGGGAGGCAAACCATAAGAGACTCTTCAACACAGAGAACAAGCTGAGGGTTGTTAGAGGGGAGTTGGGTAGGGGAATGGGCTAAATGGGTGACAGGCATTAAGGAGGGCACTTGTTGGGTTGAGCACTAGGTACCATATGTAGAAGATGAATCACCACGTTCTATTCCTGAAACCATTACTACACTGTATTTTAAATGACTTGGATTTAAATTTTTAAAATAATAATAAATAAAATAAAATATAAAATAAAATAAAATATTGGTAATATTTGTTTAATTTTTATTTTATGGAGATTTCTTATTTTTATAAGGCTTTGACCCAAAAACTGTTGTGATATGCTTCCCAACTGCAGAGGGAAGCAGGCTGCTTTTTGAAATGTATTTTTGGAGAACTTTTTTTTTTTTTAAGTTACACAGTGATTTTAAAAGCTGCCATTAGTCACAGAATAGGACACGTTTTCTTTCCTTAATTATTTCCCACAAAAAATTAGTATTCTTATTGTATCACTGGAAAGTACAGCTGGTAAGGAGTAAGTAGAATGAAATATTTAAAGGAAGTTCTTTGCTTCTTTTTCTTTGGGTCCCACCCAAGTTCTTATAAACCTGAAGTCACCTCTAAATGTAAGGTATCTCCAGTTTTAAATGAGAGCAATGGAGAGCAAAGGACAGTTTTACTTTTTTTTATGAGGGGTCTTTAAAAAAAAATACACCCAACTCAAAAATATCATAGATGAAACACTTAGTTCTTGAAAACTCACAACAACAGCCGAAATGATGATCCATCAGCTTCCAATTCACCTAGGGTTTACATCCTCTTCAATATTCATATCAAAGCCTCCCACACTCTGAATGCTGCTCTCTCTGTCCCAAGATGAGATGTGCATCCTCCTATTGACTCTGTATTTCCTGTCTTGTGTTAGGAAATCCCGATTCCCATCTCCATAGGGGCTCATTCTGCTGATCCCTATAGCTTTCCCTAGTGTTGTTATCCCTGGTGCTGTCTCCAAGGACTCCTCTGTCAGAGGCTGAGGTGAGGGAGGGATAGGTACAAACACAACAGCCTAAAGAAAGCAGTAACTCCTCTTAGGCTGGAACTAAGTCTCGTTCAATCCTGTGCTCCAAAGCCCCAGCCCAGCAAATACTAATTGGAGTTGTTTTGTTTTGGTTTTGCATTAATTGAATCACTGGATGAAGATAAGGGAAAGAAAATTTATCTTCTGCCAGTGACAGACCACGATCACAGCATGGATCCTAGATGTTCACTGTCAGGCAGTCAGATCCCTGGTGCGGAGGTTAAAATTCAAACTCTTTTCCTCCTTCACCCCCATAGCCTGGCTAGCTGCCAAACTGCTCCTCAGTTTAGCCATTTGGTTGACCTCGGGCTGCTGAGAAGCAGTTTCAAACCACCTAACTACTCCTTGCTCGATAATCTCTCCACATGGCTAGATGCCACCAAGAAACTCTCTTGGGTCACTAGATAGACCTGCCATTTACAAACTAACAGCCTTCCAAAAAGCTCTCATTTAGATGAATGAAGTAATTTATACGCAAGACAGGAAAGACAGAAAGAGAGATGGGATGAAGAGTGCAACTTCAGCCCTTTCCGTGAGGTCCAAACCCTGTACCAATAGCCAGGCTGGTCAAATGCTCCTACACTCACTCAGATAAGCTGTTATCCTGCACTGGAAACTACTGGAAGTTTTTTTGGCCCATCGCCATTCATTACCAGGAAGAAAAATCACCTTCTTATTTGAAGTTCTTCTTTTCATCATGGCCCATTGGCCATGACTGATGTTGCTTTAAGTAAAGCAGTTAAAACTGCTTAACCTCAGAAAGCCTCATACATAGAAAGTGCTAGCTATAGTTAAGATAAAATCCAGAAGAGGCAGAACTGTGACAGGACTATAGGTGCTTTGTTCAAAATTCCCTTTACCACCTTCCTAATATCTAAAGATATAAGATACTGCTGTTAAGATGCAGTTTTTATAACTCTGATTATAAAAAAGTCTGGGAAATAAGGACAGTACTCTCATATACCCTAAACATTGCATAATACTGATGTGAATCACCTTATACATTAGATCATACCAAAGGATGAGGATATGGAACTTATATCCAATTTAAATAATAAATACACTATTTTACATTTCATTTGTCAGATCTCTCATTAAAATATTTTTTAATCCAATGCTATCACTTTACATGTCAATTCCTTTTTCAATACCGTTTCAATTATTCTTTAAATAATTAGAATATGGTTCACTAGTTCCCTCAGCAACTAAATCCCTTCAACAATCTTTCTTTTTCCCCGCAGTGCATCTTGTGTTTTTTATCTTAAGATAATAGCTTCCAATATAACAGAGTCACTATTTCTCTCAGAATACTTAAACTTCATGTAAAGATGCAGCCAGTGAAAGGAAGAATGCTCTCTGCACTTTATTAACATTTAGCAAGTTAAACGTCATTTATAAGATGGCCACCTGACATATTCTATTAGTCCAGTTACCACAATTCCAAGGGTTAGGATACACATAAAAAAAATTTTTTTTTAATTTTAAGGGAGATTTACTTAAAAATTAGGCCAACATGCATGAAGTAAACAATTTTTAAAATCCATAAATAGACAGCTAGCTAATCGTTATTACATTCAATAATTTAGCATGATATGCATGACAGTTTTGACCTCCAAAATAATTTAGCGCCTTGAGCTGAGATTAAATGCAGAACATTAATTTTTCCCTCTGGTTGTCAAGCCAACCAAGAGACCCGTCAAATCCATTTAAATAAAGCCTGCATCATGTAATAATATTAAAGGGAATAAAATATTAATATGGGCCTGTGGTAGAACATTGGCCAAAATAACTGCAGTGAGGTGCCTTTAATTTATTACCCTGACAATCTGTCTTTGTACTGAAACCAGGAGTTAAAGCACCATCTAAGAATTATTTTTCGTGCTAAAAGATGGTCCCATTTAAGAAAGGTTACAGGTCCTCCAAATGCTGAGAATTTTTAGTATCTCCAAGAAAAGAAACTCATGAGTTCCATTTTAATTGTATTAATTTGAAGACATAAGAAAGCAAAAATGCTAGGGATTTGTTGTAATGAAAATGGAATATTGAAAGAAAAAGGGAGGGACCCCTAGGGGGCTCAGTCGGTTAAGCATCCTACTTCAGCTCAGGACATGATCTCACAGGTTCGTGTGTTCGAGGTTTGTGTGGGTCTCTGTGCTGACAGCTCAGGGCCTGGAGCCTGCTTTGGATCCTGTCTCTCTCTCTCTCTTTCTCTCTCTCTGTCCCTCCCCAGCTCATGGGCTGGTTCTCTCTCTTTCTCCCTACCTCTCTCTCTCTCTTTCAAAAATGAATAAACATTAAAAACAAATTAAAAAAAAAAAAAGAAAGAAAAAGGGAGACACTAATTCATTAAGTGAGGTTTGATGAGCTTTCCTCAATAATAAAAGTGGATATAAATCAATGTATTATTTACATGCCACATACACCAATTGGTGTTTCTTCTATCAAACCTTCTGATTTTTATCTCTGAAGATGTTTTTCTGGATCATTTTCCAATGAGTTTCCTTTCTGAAGAGTGGCAGGGTTAAGTACCTTTTCTTAAGTACTATATTCCCATTCTGAAGATGTTATCCCTATAAGGACCACACTTATTCCATGTAAAATTTTGGAATTGAGTGTATGGAGGTTATAGAAATAAACTGGGCAAGAAATATATGTACATGCCTTTATTTTATTCAAGTAGTTGCTTTATTGATGTGAATACTCAGTAGTCATTCATTTTAGTAACTGAGAAATTTGTATGAAATTTTCTTAAGAACAAGTTTTAAAATTTATTTTAGGGGCGCCTGGGTGGCTCAATCGGTTAAGTGTCTGACTTTGGCTCAAGTCATGATCTCATGGTTTGTGGGCTCAAGCCCAGCATCGGGCTCTGTGCTGACAGCTCAGAGCCTGGAGCCTGCTTTAGATTCTGTGTCTCCCTCTCTCTGCCCCTCCCACACTTGTGCTCTATTTCTCTCAAAATAAATAATTAAACAAAACAAACAAAAAATTTTTAAAAATATTTATTTAAAATAAATATTTAAATATTTAAAATAAAATATTTATAAAATTTCTTTTAAACTCAATACACTCTTTACTGCTAATCATGTTATTTTTTCCAGTTAGGTCACAAACAAATTGAAAACCAGGGGCTGCATGTTTGCTTCCCCATCACCCACCCCACAGAGCAGTGTATCCCTCTTTAAGCTGAGCTTCCATTGACTTCAAAGATTCCTTCTTGTGTGAAGGAACCAGGCATAAGACATAGGAAGGAACAGAAATCTGGCCACAGGAAACGAACATTTAAACATTCTAATCAAAGCATTAAATTCTCCAATCAAGGCAATTGCTCAGTAACAATAAGATCAGACATGAAATCACAAACATTGAACTGAAGTGTAAAGGAAAAACAGGACAGCTGTGACACAAAATCTCACAGCAATTACAGGGACAGACTCAGACAAATGCACATCTCTCAGGCTGACCCAGCATCACTTGATAAAATGCAACACCATTCTGATGTCTCAAAGGGTGGTTGTAATCTTTTAGGGCATAGAAAGTCACTTGTATTCATAGAATCAAAGGGTCAGCTCCTCATTTCTGAAATTACTACTTTCACTCATGCTTTTCTTTCTATGAAATAAGTTCCCCAAATTAACTGATGAGCCACATTTATAACAGAACAGCGTTTCCGCTAATTACACACGATCTGAAGGAAACCTAATTTTTAGTTCGTGTTCACCCCCTATTCACCTACCTGAGCCCCATGAGGTGTTGTTATTGTACTGTTTCTTTGGCCTCTTGCCTCACAAGCTAAATGATTATAGTGACAATCATCTCTGCGAAGTGTTACTCTTCTTTACCAAAGCCCCATAAGAAAGGTCACAACCCAAGAGAAAAGACAAAGAAAGATGTATGTAGTTTAAATTATTTGCCCAGATGAAATCAGAAAATCATAGAACAATGCAAAACAGTAGCTCTATCTCTAAAGCATCATTAATTCATCTCCTGGAGCAAAGACAGGCAGAAACTGGTTTCTAGGTGACCGTCTTTCTGGGGTGGCATCCAGTAGAATTACCAAGGTGAGTATATGCACCTTATGGTACAGTGTCCCTTACAAACTTCCAAGCAGTGCTCATTAATAAAGAGCTCAGAAAGTCCTTTCTAGGCTCAGAAAGTCCCAGTGGAAATTACATTTGAAATATCTGAATATTTGGGGGGTGTTTCCTAGGAGAATTTCCCATCAAATATTTATTAAGAACCTAACAGGGTTTTTTTTTAATGTTTATTTCTTTATTTTTGAGAGAGAGAGAGAGTATAAACGGAGCAGGGACAGAGAGAGGGAGACACAGAATCTGAAGCAGGCTCCAGGCTCTGAGCTGTTAGCACAGAGACCAACATAGGGCTCAAACCCACAAATGGTGGAATCACTATCTGAGTTGAGTTGGACACTTAACCGACGGAGCCACCCGGACACTCCCTAACACTGCTCTTTGCACAGTAAGGATACATGTGTAGCAAGCATAACTCCTAATTTCAGACATCTTACAATCTAAAGTGGAATAGACAGACAAAATACAGAATAGTCAGTTAAATTTTAATTTCAAATAAAAATGAGTTGTTTTTCAATATAAGTATATCCGAAATATTTCATAGGACATTCTTAGACTAAAACTTATTTAGTAGCTGAAATTCAAAGTTAACTAGACATCCTGTATTTTTATTTGCTTAATTGGGCATTCCTAAGAGGGAACAGTGATGAGAAAGGGAAAAAATGACACAAAACTGCAGGCTTAAACAGGAATAATACCATTTATGAGATACCTCTCTGTGCCAAGAACTAAATTTAAACTTACAAAAGAAATGTGTATGCAGTGTGTATGGGAAAATGTGTTTAATCAAGACTTACTAAAAATCCAAATAAATTATTTTAAAAGAATAAAGCAGTAGATAGGTGATGTATATGTGACTTTATTAAATAATTAAGTTGTCATTTATCTAACAGTAGTATGTGTAACTGATATAATGTTGCTTAATCATTAAAAATTCCTTCTCACCAATAACCCAGTATATACTTTTCACCAGGTTGTTAGAGTACCTTGAAAAGGGATATCTATGTGGGGCACCTGGGTGGCTCAGTCAGTTGAGCATCAGACTTCAGCTCAGGTCATGATGTCACAGTTCATGGGTCCCAGACCGTCAGGATTTATACTGACAGGCCAGAACCTGCTTCAGATTCTCTCTGCCCCTACCCTGCTCGCTCATGCTCTTTCTTTCTCTCTCTCTCTCTCTCTCTCTCTCTCTCTCTCTCTCTCTCTCTCTCTCTCAAAAATAAATAAACATTTTTAAAAAAGGAATCTATGCATAGATAGGTAGATTGATAGATGGATAGATGAGACAGATGGTTTCTAGAAGCACACACGAGAAGCAGGTAATAGTGAAGAACCTGAGGAGGGAATATGAAGAATTGGGGGATAAAGCATGAGTCTGACAGGGTGGGTAGAGGGCCTGAAATGGGAAGAATCAAGACCAGCTTCATGGACACATGACCTGTGCAGTCATACAGGACCCAGAGCTTAGAAGTTCCTGCACTTGGTTCAATGCTCTTTTGTCATTGTCTTGAACTTCTTAATAATTTTGAATAAGGGTCCCCATATTTTCATTTTGCTCTGGGGTCCATAAATTAATTATGTAGCTGGTCCTGGGAGGAAGCTTCTATGTTCTCCAGAAAATATAGCCTGAGGCAAAAGCATGCGTGCTATCACTTCATTGAGGAATGTACTCCAGAGACTCACAGGTGAGTGAAAAGGGGGAATGATAAAGGAAGGAGGACGAGAGCATAGGGGAGATGTCACAGAGCTGGCCTCTACTTAGCAGCAAGTATAGCTGATGCCTTAATTTCCCAGTGTGTCTTGTGAGAGGTCACATGAGAACCACATCTCACACATACATGTGTATTGGTGGCTGGAAGAATAAAGAATTTATCTTCAGTTTCTTCCTCTTGTCCATCTTCCCTCAGTCAAAATCCACTAGGATGAGATGTAAACTCTTTGCCCCAGTAGCTGAGTCAGGAGTTTGTCCAGTAGAAGCCTGAGAAGGCAGAGTCCGGCGGGGCATCATTGCAGCAGCCCCCTCACCAGCCAGCCAGCACGGAGGGCTTCTCCTCTGGAATGGCACCAACCAACCGGTCAGTGTTGCTAAGGTAATGTGGCTAGAAGGCCAGGCCAGGACACACAAGTCTGGATTGTGCAGAAACTGAGTCCCATACGAGCCCACATGTCTGTGAGCTGTAGAACGAATACACTGTGAGATTCCTACAATGGATCAGTAGAAAGCAATGCAAATGAGTCCTGCAGTACTCCAACAATATGAGCATAGCTCATCAACACAATGTTGAATAAAAGGAGCCTGACACAAATTAATACCTTGTGTATGACCTCACTAATGAAGTTCAAAAAACAGGTAAAATTCAAGTATAATTTTTAAGAGTACATGGTGGGATGGAAGAGCCATAAGAGAAGCTACCAAGTGATCACCATAAAAGTTGGAATACCGGCTCATTTGAGAAGGGAAATGACAATGGTTGGGCGAGAGCACTGGGGCCGCTTCTGGGCCTAGTGAGGATTTTCTTGTGGTGTCCCAGGGCCAAAGTGAAGAAGGCAAGATAGAGGAAGGTCAACGGTTTCAAATGCTGCTGACAAGTAAAGCAAGATACACCTGACTCATGTAACTATTGGATTTGGCACCGTGGAGGTCAGTGGTTATCCAAGACTATGTGGAGTGGAGTCAAGAGGAAATGGGAAAGATGGGGCACCTGGGTGGCTCAGTCAGTTAAGCGTCCGACTTCGGCTCAGGTCATGATCTCACGGTCCGTGAGTTCGAGCCCCACGTCGGGCTCTGTGCTGACAGCTCAGAGCCTGGAGCCCGTTTAAGATTCTGTGTCTCCCTCTCTCTCTGCCCCTCCCCTGTTTATGCTCTGTCTCTCTCTGTCTCAAAAATAAATAAACGTTAAAAAAAATTAAATTAAAAAAAAGAGGAAATGGGAAAGAAATAGGAGACAGCTAGTATAGAAAACTCTTTTAAGAGGTTGAGTTGTAAAGGAAAGGATAAATGTGGGGCTATAACTGGAGAGAGTAAAGGTTTTGTTTATGGAGTTTGAAAGGCCTGATGTGAGAAGAATGATTCTCCCTGTATACGTATAGGCATTATCTAATGGGGGAACACTGATAAAACACTGTCTTTGAGGAAGCTACAGATGACAGGATCTTATATAGAAGCAGAGGGGTAGAAGGAACATGGACAGTTCATGCACAGTTGCAGAAGAGAAGGTAGAGCATAAGTGTCCAGATGCAGGTAACTAGGTAGCTGGGGTCACGGAATGTGGTAGAAGTTCTCTCCTGACTAGAAAAGTGAAAGCTGAAGATGGTAAAGAGAATGGGGAGAAAGGTGTTAAGAGCTGGAAAAACAGAATGTATGAAATAGTCATCTAGGAGAGAGAGAAGAATTAAAGTACTAGAGACAAACAGAGGGCACCTGGGTGGCTCAGTCGATTAAGTGTCTGACTTCTGCTTAGGTCATGATCTCACAGCTTAAGAGTTGCAGCCCCACGTCAGGCTTGTGCTGACAGCTCAGAGCCTGGAATCTGCTTCAGATTCTGTCTCTCTCTTTCTCAGCCCCTCCCCTGCTTGCACTGTGTGTGTGTGTGTGTGTGTGTGTGTGTGTGTGTGTCTATCAAAAATAAAAATAATAAATAAATAAATAAATAAATAAATAAATAAATAAATAAATAAAGTACTAGAGAAAAACAGTATGATTGCTGAGAGCATTAAGGGCCCACTTGAGATTAGTTACCATGAATGTGAATTAAACACAGAGAGCATGGCTGTGTATAATGTTTCTCCAGCAATTAGCGGATGCAAACAGAAGTAGGCAGAAAGGAAAAACAGGAAAAACAGATGACCTCTGAAAAAGTAGAAAATTGTACATAAGTGACTCCTTTCCAGAACAGCCCCAATTTAGGAATGGAAGTTTGGATTCAATTAGTAGTACTTAAATATAAAAACAAGAAAATAAATTACCTCCTAAGTGAATATAAACCAGACCAATACATATGCATAACTTGACACTGATCAGTTTCATATTTTTGTCAAATATATGTAATTATGTTCAGATATTAATGCAAAATATTTCCTAATAGGAATTAAGAGCTCTAGAAAAAATTCTGCGATCTAAGAGTACAGCACATCAGGTCTCTTGTTGATTTAATCAATGGTTTGCAACATCTAAGGAAAGGATTTCCTTCCCATCTGTAAAATAGAAAACTAGGAAGTTTGTTCTTATTTAGGTAATTTAGTGAACAAATAAGAAAATATTTACCAGTTTGTATTTCCTGGAATATCATTACAAGGGCTATATTTAATTTTAAAAAAGAATATGCGTTGTTAAAAGCACATGTTTATGATAAATATTTTTTTTTAATTTTTTTTTCAACGTTTATTTATTTTTGGGACAGAGAGAGACAGAGCATGAACGGGGGAGGGGCAGAGAGAGAGGGAGACACAGAATCGGAAACAGGCTCCAGGCTCTGAGCCATCAGCCCAGAGCCTGACGCGGGGCTCAAACTCACAGACCGCGAGATCGTGACCTGGCTGAAGTCGGATGCTTAACCGACTGCGCCACCCAAGCGCCCCTATGATAAATATTTTAATAAATTTCAGTAGTTGCCACACTTACTAACGGTAGTAAATTTTAAAATGCTCAAAGTCTTTTTCTGCACATAAAAATAATTTCTAGTTTTATAAGCAAATCTTATGTTATATAACATGTTTTCAAAAGTAATGCAGTTGTTCCTGCTGGTACATGAAATGTACTACATCCAACATGAAGAAATAGTCTATACTTAAAAAGAAAATATAATCTGGATCAAACTATTTTCCAAAAACATTTACTGGATATGTTTAATTTCATTGAAAATGTTTCTATTTCATGTAAAAATGGACAATGTTTCTTGAATTTACATCATGTGACTTTTAGTGAAACATACTCTTCATTTACCTTTTTTTTGGTACAGAAACATAGAGACAATGAATATTTTCTTTAAAATCTTTCATATAAAATAATTATATCACTTAAAGAAGGAATATAAAATACTTCATTTTAGCACTTATATGGTCCTCATTTAACTATTGAGAATCTGTTTTTAAAAGCCCACTTAGAGTTTGTTAAGAATCACAAATTGCAAAGATAGTTGGTATCTAGAGCACTATTATATATATATACATATATATGTATATTTATATACTTACTTTTTACTTCAGAGAGAGAGAGCACACAAGCAGGGTAGAGGGGCAGAGGGAGAGACAGAGAGAATCTTAGGCAGGCCACATACTCAGCACAGAGCCCCATGAGGGGCTTGATCTCACGACCATGAGATCATGACCTGAGCCAAAATCAAGAATCAGATGCTCAAACACCTGAGCCTTGCGGGAGCCCCTAGAGCACTATTATTTTTTTAAATTAAAATATGATAGACTTACGTTCCTGGTAAATAATTGCAAGATAGTTAAAAATGAACTTTCATTGGGGCGCCTGGGTGGCGCAGTCGGTTAAGTGTCCGACTTCAGCCAGGTCACGATCTCGCGGTCCGTGAGTTCGAGCCCCGGTCAGGCTCTGGGCTGATGGCTCAGAGCCTGGAGCCTGTTTTCGATTCTGTGTCTCCCTCTCTCTCTGCCCCTCCGCCGTTCATGCTCTGTCTCTCTCTGTCCCAAAAATAAATAATAAACGTTGAAAAAAAAATTAAAAAAAAAATGAACTTTCATTGAATGAGTATATTTGCTTTTATGTAATTCCTACTTTGAATAGCTATCTGCCTTATAAAGTATAGTATGAAGTCATAACCCAGCCTTTTGGGTTCTGGCAATTTTAAAAAGGAGTAAGCAAAAGAAAACAGTCTCAGATTCACTAGCAGAAAGTAAACAAAAGGAAGGGAGTAGCTTTTCTGTATATAAGCTGGACAACGGAAACACAGAAAGGAAAATAAAGTAGAAATTTAGAACTTTTCTGAATCTTAAAAATATAGGCATAAACTGTATACTGCCTTACACCTGGGACATTTCAGACAGAGTCACATAATCAAAAGTATTAATATATCCACAGAAAACCTATGAATATTTATAATATATATGATAAATAAAGACTATAAACAGTATGTGGTACAAGACTCCAAACAGATCCCCATTCTCCAAAAACGTTACTAAGGAAAGAAAATGGGTTGAAAAAATCCTATAAATGCTACTAATATCCTCCAATTTGAAGAAAAGCAAACTGAAGAGGTGAGTAGGCAGCTATATAAAAAAACAGGGGAAGATTTTCCATATTAAAAGCCCCTACACAATCCTGAGGGATTTCAAAGAGTCCAGAATAGACACTAGGGCTTATCATCTTCACTTGGAGAAGATAACCAAAATTAATGGAAGTAGGCGCTGGTAGGAGACATTTGTAGGACTTTAGAGAGAAAGCCAAGCCCGAGTTATCCCGAATGAGGGTTAAATATCTCCTTGCTCTACCCTTGAACTCTCAGGCTTCCAAACGATGGACACAATTAATAACCAGTCTTCAAAATACAGCACCTACATTAGCAAATCAATCAACTCTCCAAAAGAAAGGAAATATGGCAAAGCTAATTTGCCCACACTATGTAATTAAAAAAAAACTTCCAAACAGAGTTCCCTGTCAACCATGAACTAGATAAAAACACGTGTTACAGAAATAATGCAGACTAGAGTTTAAAAAAATCTTAGCATGTGAATGACACATGAAGTATCTAGTCATAAAGAAAACAACAAAATTGAGTTAGGCACACAAAGACAACAACCATATGATTTCACTTATATGTGAATCTAAAAAACAAAACAAACGCACACACACACACCAAAAAAACAAAAAACAAAACAAAAACAAAAAATAGAGATAGACTCACAAAAACAGAGGAAATTGGTAACTGCCAGAGGGGGAGAAGGCAGGGAGATGAGTAAAACAGGTGAAGGGGATTAAGAGGTACAAAATTCTAGTTACAAAATAAATAACTCATGGGAAATAAATATATTCCCATGCTGTACTGAAAAGTATAGCATGGGAATATAGTCAATAAGATTGTAATAACATTGTAGGGTGACAGATGGTGACGGCACTTATCATGATGAGCATGAGGGATAGAATTGCCAAATCACTATGCTGTACACCTGAAACTAATAAAACATTGGTGACAAATATACTTCAATATTAAAAATAAAAAATAAATAAAAATAAATATACAAAATTAATTTCCCAAAAGTACTTTATACAGTAGAAGACTTTAAAATTGTGCCTGGATGGCTCAGTCGGTTGAGCAACCAATTTAGGCTCAGGTCATAATCTTGTGGTTCGTGAGTTCCAGCCCCATGTCAGGCCCTGGGCTGACAGCTCAGAGCCTGGAGCCTGCTTTGGATTCTCTGTTTCCTTCTCTCTCTGACCCTCCCCCACCTGTGCTCTGTCTCTCTCTCTTCCTCTCAAAAACAAACATTAAAAAAAAATTTTTTAAAGAACTTTAAAGAAAATGAATTCAATAAAATGAGAGCTCAAAGACAAAATGATAAAACAGAAAGGGTAGCTGAAGAGCTAAAGAGGAAAAGTGAGAACAAAAATATTTTCATCATTGTAGATCTAATCAGTAAATTAAAAATAGAAATAAAAAAAAACTTAAAAATTGAAAACAATAGCAATGGAGAATGTCTTTAAGTGCCTAGAAAAGCAAAGAGGGCAAAATATGGCAACAGACCTATAGCAAATTGAAAGAAATTAAATGTAAAGGACAGATAAATGACATCTTTCATTTAAAAAAAAAAACAGAAAAGGTACACAGAGAAATAATACAGAAGCATTTCTCTAAATGTAGAACAAAACTGAAATAAAAAATGTAAAATATGCCTTCCAACATGAAAAAAGTTTGAAGAATAAACAAGTCTCATATTCTCGTTAAGTTACTAAATTTCAAAGATAAAGTTAGAATTCTTGAAGCATCCTAGCAGGAAATATAAGTTGACATTTAAGAAGAAAAAGAAATCAAGTTGGCTTCACACTCAACAGTTACTCAATGTTACTCAATAGTAACATTCAAAAGCTAGAAGTAATGGAAAATGTCCCCAGAAAAATCCAGGGGGCAAAATCATGACCCAATATCATAATTGTGACCCACTGGTTACTCAAATAGAGGAGCAAATAGCAGACTTTCCCAAGCACGCAAGATCCCTGGGCTTTCTTGAACGTACTATTGAAACATTGATGAGCAAAGGAAAAACCAAGTACAAAATCTCAGAAGGAAGAAGTTGGCTTGAAAGGATTAAGAATTAACATTGACTATAAAATATAGAGTTGAAACAGAATGGCTGGGAGATGATGGTTCTGAAATATAATAAAAACCTTCTAATATTTCTAAGAAAGTAAAAATAGCATAAATCTAAATCAGGAGATTCAAGAGAAAGAGATGCGACAAAGAATCACTGTATTAATCACTCTAACTTTTTTTTTTTAATTTTTTTTTCAACGTTTATTTATTTTTGGGACAGAGAGAGACAGAGCATGAATGGGGGAGGGGCAGAGAGAGAGAGGGAGTCACAGAATTGGAAGCAGGCTCCAGGCTCTGAGCCATCAGCCCAGAGCCTGACACGGGGCTCGAACTCACGGACCGCGAGATCGTGACCTGCCTGAAGTCGGACGCTTAACCGACTGCGCCACCCAGGCGCCCCAGATCACTCTAACTTTCAAAACAGAGTCAGTCTTTACCATCAGTTTAAAACCATGTTATATGATTAAGAAAAAAATGATTCAAATGTCTTAATGGATTTCCCAATCTGTTTTAGTTAACATTAGAATAGTGTTCCTAGAGTGTATTATGCTAAGCGAAATAAGTCAGTCCGAGAAAGACAAATGCCATAGGATTTCACTCATGTGGAATTTAAGAAACAAAACAGATGAACATAGAGGAAGGGAAGGAAAAATAAGATAAAAAACAGAAAGGGAGGCAAACCATAAGAGACTCAACTATAGAGAACAGAGGGTTGATGGAAGGGAGGTGGGTGGGGAGATGGGCTAGATGGGTAATGGGCATTAAGGGGGGAACTTGCTGGGATGAGCACTGGCTTTATATGTAAGTGATGAATCACTAAATTCTACTCCTGAAACTAATATTGCATTATATGTTAACTAACTTGAACTGAAATAAAATCTTTGAAGAAAAAAAAGAATAGTGTTAGGGGCTAATAACTCTTCTGATAAAGAAACCTTATCCTTTATCTGAAATTTGTTGATTCCAGCAATTCCACTTCAATTTCTTCTTTCAATTAAGTACAATTGTATACATTTTACTTTAAAAGAGCATATTTTTAGTGTTATTAAATTATTCTATGGTTCTTATGTGAAATACATATATATATACATATATATGTACATGTATATGTATATATATACATATACATGTACATGTATATGTATATATATACACACACATACACATTCTTGAGACATGGAGAGAGAAAAGTATACATTTTTCTGTCTGCATATATATTTAGTAAGATGTCTAAAACAATGATGACTCAAGGTTAAAATTCAATTATTTTGAGTCGTGAAATTTAGTATATATTTTTTTGAACTTTGAACCTATCTGCTTTTTTTGTACATCTTATAATGAGCTTTATCACATTTATAATACCAGTATAAATATTTGCTTCAAAAAATTTTTAACCAAAGTGAACTAAACTAGGACTTCAGTCAGTGTTATGAAAAATACATGAAGAAAAATACTTGCAAATCATCTAAGAGATTATGTTATACCCAGTAATTATAATGAATTTGAGCTGAGTATTCTTAAATCTTTTGTTGTGCCTCTTGTAAGTATTATAAATTGGTTAATTTAATGACCAACGATAAGGTGCCCAGTTCTTTGGGATTTTTCCTAGCAACAACTAAATGAAAATTCCCTTATATTGATAAGGTAAGTGAAACCACATTTTCATTTTGATTAAGATTTTTTTTTTTAATGTTTATTTTTGAGAGAGGGACAGAGAGTGAGCGGGGGAGGAGTAGAAGGAGAGAGAGAAACACACAGAATCTGAAGCAGGCTCCAGGCTCTGAGTTATCAGCACAGAGCCCTGTGTGGGACTCCAACTCGAGAACTGCGAAATCATGACCTGAGCGAAGTCGGATATTTAACCAACTGAGCCACCTAGGTGCCCCACCATTTTGATTAAGATCTTGACCAACAAAGATACCATTTGTTGAGCATCTATTTTGTGTTTGACTGAATAGCATGTCAATGACCCTCATGTTTCATATCCTTCATTATTAATCCTTACCAAATCACTAAAAATTTGTACTAGTATTCTCATTCTGAAATTTTAAAATCAGCAAAACTGGACTTAGAAGATCCTAAGATCACACAGATAAGAAATGGTTAAACCAAGAGTTAAAACCACCATCTATTTGTCATAATTACCATCCTCAGCTGCAATCTTGAGAATTTCATTTCTATATTCTACAGTGTTAATTACTTACTTTACCAAATACAATCTCTGAACATTAGTAACTCTGCAAAAACCTATTTTATGCTGCATGTGGTGACACATATCTTCAAAATGAATTCTGTTGTAGTCTCTGCATCTTCAAGTGACTGAAGTCTGATTCAAATCGTGGTTTATTGAATGTGATCAGCAAAGCATAAGTCACATGCCTACATCTTCCTCATAAAGAATTATATGGCTTTCATTTTTATTGGATGAGAAGTCTACATTTTAAAGTGTATGATTCTATAATCTTTAGAAGAGGCTCAGATTTTAGCCAGCCAAAAATAATAACTGCCCAGTATATTCCCCTCCTTTGACTTTCCATAATTAAATTTTTACCAGTATATTTCAAAAGTAGTGATACAGAACATTTCAGAAAGGATGATTCATTAAATAAATGGTTCTGGATTAATTAGATATGCATATACAAATAAATCAACTTGTCCTCTGCATCCTCTCTCTCTCTCTCTCTCTCTCTCTCTCTCTCTCTCTCACACACACACACACACACACACACACACACACACGCACGTGCGCTCGATTCCAGGTGAATTTTAAGTTTAAATTTGAATGCTAGATGATAAGTTTATAGGAGATAGGATAGAATAATATCTTAAGGTCCTTGGGGTAGACAGATAATTTTTTAAAGTATCCAAAGTCACTAGCCATAGACTAAAGGACAAAAAAGGAGAATACTTTAAAATTTTGGCAACTCAAAAGACATTATAAAGTCACAAAGTATAGGATTTTTTATATTACTGCATGCAAAAAGGGTTCGTATCCAAAGTATATAATGAATTCCTAAAACCCAGTAAGTAAAGAACACTCACACAAATAGAAACATGAGCAAGAAACCTAGACACTTCACAAATATAGATATCCAAGTGACCAATAAACAAAAAGTGCTCAATCATATTAGTCATGAGGGAAGTACAAATTTTCTTTTTAAATTAAGACTACTACACACACCTAGGAGAATGTGCTAAAATTAAAAAGACTGATAATACCAATTATTGATGTGAATGTGAAGCAACTGGGATTCCCACATACTGCTAATGAAAGGTAAATTTGCAAAATCTCTCTGAAAACCTAGCCAGCAGTGTCAATTAAGGCTGAACATATACATATTCTATGACCCAGCAACTCTAGTATATACAAAACAGAAGTGTGTCTCTGTGTGTGTGTGTATTCACAAAAAGAAAAATATAAGAATGTGAATAACAGCATTATTTATAATAACCAAACCTAGAAACAATCCACAAGTCTAACAATAATAGAAAAGAGAAGTAAGGTTTAAAAATAAAAAATTGGGAGGTTCGAGGAAGATGGTGGCGTAGGAGGATACTGGGCTCACCGTGCGTCCTGCTGATCACTTAGATTCCACCTACACCTGCCTAAATAACCCAGAAAACCGCCAGAAGACTAGCAGAATGGAGTCTCTGGAGCCAAGTGCAGACGAGAGGCCCACGGAAGAGGGAAGGAAGGGCAGAGAGGCAGTGCGCGCTACACGGACTGGCGGGAGGGAGCCATGGTGGAGGGGCGGCCCGTGGGCCAAGCAGAGCCCCCTAGTCTGGCTTGCAAAAGCGGAGGGGCCAGACCGAGTGCAAAAGCGGAAGCCCGACAGCAAGTGGGACTCGGCATTTGGGAGGTCATAAGTTAACAGCTCTGCTGAGAAAGCAGGAAGGCTGGAGGACAAAAGGAGGGAGAGTTGCTGAGCCCCCGGAAGACAGAGCTCAGTTTGGTGGGGAACAAAGGTGCTAGCCAGCACGATCTCCCTCGCCCATGCCCCAGCCAAAATCCCAAAGAGAACCAGTTCCTGCCAGGGAAATTGCTTGCTCAGCACAAACACCCAACGCTGTGCTTCTGCGGAGCCTAACCTCCGGCAGCGGGTCTGACTCCCTCCCGCTGCCACAGGGCCCCTCCTGAAGTGGATCACCTAAGGAGAAGCAAGCTAAGCCTGCCCTCCTGCACCCGTGCACCTTGCCTACCCACCCCAGCTAAGACGCCAGATCCCCAGCACCACAAGCCTGTCAGTGTGCAAGTAGTCCAGACGGGCCAGGCCACCCCACAGTGAGTCCCGCCCCTAGGAGAGGGGAAGAGAAGGCACACACCAGTCTGACTGTGGCCCCAGCGGTGGGCTGGGGGCAGACATCAGGTCTGACTGCGGCTCCGCCCACCAACTCCAGTTATACACCACAGCACAGGGGAAGTGCCCTGCAGGTCCGCGGCATCACTCCAGGGACTATCCAAAATGACAAAACGGAAGAATTCCCCTCAGAAGAATCTCCAGGAAATAACCACAGCTAATGAACTGATCAAAAAGGATTTAAATAATATAACAGAAAGTGAATTTAATAATAGTCATAAAATTAATCGCTGGGCTTGAAAACAGTATAGAGGACAGCAGAGAATCTCTTGAAACAGAGATCAAGGGACTAAGGAACAGTCAGGAGGAGCTGAAAAACGCTTTAAATGAAATCTAAAACAAAATGGAAACGACGACGGCTCGGATGGAAGAGGCAGAGGAGAGAATAGGTGAACTAGAAGATAAAGTTATGGAAAAAGAGGAAGCTGAGAAAAAGAGAGATAAAAAAATCCAGGAGTATGAGGGGAAAATTAGAGAACTAAGTGATACACTAAAGAGAAACAATATACCCATAATTGGTATCCCAGAGGAGGAAGAGAGAGGGAAAGGTGCTGAAGGTATACTTGAAGAAATAATAGCTGAGAACTTCCCTGAGCTGGGGAAAGAAAAAGGCATTGAAATCCAAGAGGCACAGAGAACTCCCTTCAGACGTAACTTGAATCGATCTTCTGCACGACATATCATAGTGAAACTGGCAAAATACAAGGATAAAGAGAAAATTCTGAAAGCAAGGGATAAACGTGCTCTAACATATAAAGGGACACCTATAAGACTCGTGAATGATCTCTCTTTTGAAACTTGGCAGGCCAGAAAGGATTGTCACGAGATCTTCAATGTGATGAACAGAAAAAAATATGCAGCCGAGAAACCTTTATCCAGCAAATCTGTCATTTAGAATAGAAGGAGACATAAAGGTCTTCCCAAACAAACGAAAACTGAAGGAATTTGTCACCACTAAACCAGCCCTACAAGAGATCGTAAGGGGGATCCTGTGAGACAAAGTACCAGAGACATCACTACAAGCATAAAACATTAAGACATCACAATGACTCTAAATCCGTATCTTTCTATAATAACACTGAATGTAAATGGATTAAATGCGCCAACCAAAAGACATAGGGTATCAGAATGGATAAAAAAAACAAGACCCATCTATTTGCTGTCTACAAGAGACTCATTTTAGATCTGAGGACACCTTCAGATTGAGAGTGAGCGGATGGAGAACTATTTATCATGCTACTGGAAGCCAAAAGAAAGCTGGAGTAGCCACACTTATAACAGACAAACTAGACTTTAAATTAAAGGCTGTAACAAGAGATAAGAAGGGCATTATATAATAATTACAGGGTCTATCCATCAGGAAGAGCTAACAATTATAAATGGCTATGCTCCGAATACCGGAGCACCCAAATATATAAAACAATTACTCATAAACATAGGCAACCTTATTGATAAGAATGTGGTAATTGCAGGGGACTTTAACACTCCACTTACAGAAATGGATAGATCATCTAGACACATGGTCAATAAAGAAACAAGGGCACTGAATGACACATTGGATCAGATGGACTTGACAGATATATTTAGAACTCTGCATCCCAAAGCAACAGAATATACTTTCTTCTCGAATGCACATGGAATATTCTCCAAGATAGATCACATACTGGGTCACAAAACAGCCCTTCATAAGTATACAAGAATTGAAATCTTTCTTGTATACATTCAGACCACAAAGCTATGAAGCTTGACATCAACCACAGGAAAAAGTCTGGAAAACTCGAAAAGCATGGAGGTTAAAGAACACCCTACTAAAGAATGAGTGGGTCAACCAGGCAATTAGAGAAGAAATCAAAAAATATATGGAAACAAACGAAATGAAAATACAACAATCCAAACGCTTTGGGATGCAGCGAAGGCAGTCCTGAGAGGAAAATACATTGCAATCCAGGCCTATCTCAAGAAACAAGAAAGATCCCAAATACAAAATCTAACAGCACACCTAAAGGAAATAGAAGCAGAACAGCAAAGGCAGCCTAAACCCAGCAGAAGAAGAGAAATAATAAAGATCAGAGCAGAAATAAACAATATAAAATCTAAAAAAATGATAGAGCGTTTCAACGAAACCCAGAGTTGGTTTTTTGAAAAAATAAACAAAATTGATAAACCTCTAGCCAGGCTTCTCAAAAAGAAAAGGGAGATGACCCAAATAGATAAAATCATGAATGAAAGTGGAATGATTACAACCAATCCCTCAGAGACACAAACAATTATCAGGGAATACTATGAAAAATTATATGCCAACAAATTGGACAACCTGGAAGAAATGGACAAATTCCTAAGCACCCACACACTTCCAAAACTCAATCAGGAGGAAATAGAAAGCCTGAAAAGACCCATAACCAGCGAAGAAATTGAATCAGTCATCAAAAATCTCCCAACAAATAAGAGCCCAGGACCAGATGGCTTCCCAGAGGAGTTCTACCAGACGTTTAAGCAGAGATAATACCTATCCTTCTCAAGCTATTCCAAAAAATAGAAAGGGAAGGAAAACTTCCAGATGCATTCTATGAAGCCAGTATTACTTTGATTCCTAAACCAGACAGAGACCCAGTAAAAAAAGAGAACCACAGGCCAATATCCCTGATGAATATGGATGCAAAAATTCTCAATAAGATACTAGCAAATCGAGTTCACCAGCATATAAAAAGAATTATTCACCATGATCAAGTGGGATTCATTCCTGGGATGCAGGGCTGGTTCAACATTCGCAAATCAATCAACGTGATACATCACATTAACAAAAAAAAAGATAAGAACCATATGATCCTGTCAATCGATGCAGAAAAGGCCTTTGACAAAATCCAGCACCCTTTCTTAATAAAAACCCTTGAGAAAGCCGGGATAGAAGGAACATACTTAAACATCATAAAAGCCATTTATGAAAAGCTCACAGCTAACATCATCCTCAATGGGGAAAAACTGAGAGCTTTTTCCCTGAGATCAGGAACACGACAGGGATGTCCACTCTCACTGCTGTTGTTTAACATAGTGCTGGAAGTTCTACAATCAGCAATCAGACAACAAAAGGAAATCAAAGGCATCAACATTGGCAAAGATGAAAGCAAGCTTTCACTTTTTGCAGATGACATGATATTATACATGGAAAATCCGACAGACTCCACCAAAAGTCTGCTAGAACTGATCCATGAATTCAGCAAAGTTGCAGGATACAAAATCAATGTACAGAAATCAGTTGCATTCTTATACACTAACAATGAAGCAACAGAAAGACAAATAAGGAAACTGATCCCATTCACAATTGCACCAAGAAGCATAAAATACCTAGGAATAAATCTAACCAAAGATGTAAAGGATCTGTATGCTGAAAACTATAGAAAGCTTATGAAGGTAATTGAAGAAGATATAAAGAAATGGAAAGACATTCCATGCTCATGGATTGGAAGAATAAATATTGTCAAAATGTCAATACTACCCAAAGCTATCTACACATTCAATGCAATCCCAGTCAAAATTGCACCAGCATTCTTCTCGAAACTAGAACAAGCAATCCTAAAATTCATATGGAACCACAAAAGGCCCCGAATAGCCAAAGTAATTTTGAAGAAGAAGACCAAAGCAGGAGGCATCACAATCCCAGACTTTAGCCTCTACTACAAAGCTGTCATCATCAAGACAGCATGGTATTGGCACAAAAACAGACACATAGACCAAGGGAATAAAATAGAAACCCCAGAACTAGACCCACAAACGTATGGCCAACTAACCTTGACAAAGCAGGAAAGAATATCCAATGGAAAAAAGACAGTCTCTTTAACAAATGGTGATGGGAGAGTTGGACAGCAACATGCAGAAGAATGAAACTAGACCACTTTCTTACACCATTCACAAAAATAAACTCAAAATGGATAAAGGACCTGAATGTGAGACAGGGAACCATCAAAACCCTAGAGGAGAAAGCAGGAAAAGACCTCTCTGATCTCAGCCGTAGCAATCTCTTACTCGACACATCCCCAAAGACAAGGGAATTAAAAGCAAAAATGAATTTCTGGGACCTTATTAAGATAAAAAGCTTCTGCACGGCAAAGGAAACAGTCAACAAAACTAAAAGGCAACCAACGGAATGGGAAAAGATAGTTGCAAATGACATATCGGACAAAGGGCTAGTATCCAAAATCTATAAAGAGCTCACCAAACTCCACACCCAAAAAGCAAATAACCCAGTGAAGAAATGGGCAGTAAACATGAATAGACACTTCTCTAAAGAAGACATCCGGATGGCCAACAGGCACATGAAAAGATGCTCAATGTCGCCCTCATCAGGGAAATACAAATCAAAACCACACTCAGATATCACCTCACGCCAGTCCGAGTGGCCAAAATGAACAAATCAGGAGACTATAGATGCTAGAGAGATGTGGAGAAACGGGAACCCTCTTGCACTGTTGGTAGGAATGTAAATTGATGCAGCCACTCTGGAAAACAGTATGGAGGTTCCTCAAAAAATTAAAAATAGACCTACCCTATGACCCAGCAATAGCACTGCTAGGAATTTACCCAAGGGATACAGGAGTGCTGATGCATAGGGGCACTTGTACCCCAATGTTTATAGCAGCACTCTCAACAATAGCCAAATTATGGAAAGAGCCGAAATGTCCATCCACTGAGGAGTGGATAAAGAAATTGTGGTTTATATACACAATGGAGTACTACGTGGCAATGAGAAAGAACAAAATATGGCCCTTTGTCGCAACGTGGATGGAACTGGAGAGTGCGATGCTAAGTGAAATAAGCCATACAGAGAAAGACAGATACCGTATGTTTTCACTCTTATGTGGATCCTGAGAAACTTAACAGAAACCCATGGGGGAGGGGAAGGGAAAAAAAAAAAAAAAAAAAGAGGTTAGAGTGGGAGAGAGCCAAAGCATAAGAAACTCTTAAAAACTGAGAACAAACTGAGGGTTGATGGGGGGTGGGAGGGAGGGGAGGGTGGGTGATGGGTATTGAGGAGGGCACATTTTGGGATGAGCACTGGGTGTTGTATGGAAACCAATTTGACAATAAATTTCATATATTGAAAAAAAAAAAAGAAAAGAGAAGTAAACTGTGAGGTATTCATCTGATGGAATACAATGCAGCAAAGCTGTGACTATGTACAGCCACCACAGAAAAATCTCACAAACATAAAGTTAAGCAAAGGAAGCCAAACACAGAAAAGTACATATTGTATAATTCCATATATATATATATATATATGTATACGTATATATATAACATATACATATTATATATATTTCACATATATATACATATTATATATATATACGTTATATATAACATATATGTGTATATATGTTATATATACATATATATGTATATATGTGTTATATGTGTGTTATATATAACATATATGTATATATACATGTATGTACATATGTATATAACATATATGATATATTTTATGTATTATATATTATATATGTTATATATAATATATAATGTTATATATTATATGTATAATATACATATTATATATATTTCAAAACAAGCAAAACTAACCGATGGGGTCAGAAGACAGAATAGGGAAGTACTTTCAGGTAAGGTAAACAAGAGTAATGGACAAAGGGGCACTTCTGGGGTATAGATAATAATCTACTTCTCTTTTTTTAAGTTTATTTATTTAGTTTGAAAGAGAAAGCGAGTGGGGTAAGGGCAGAGAGAGAGAGAGGAGAGCCCATTGTCAGTGCAGAGCCTAATGTGGGGCTCCAACCCAAACTGTGAAATCATGACCTGAGCCAAAATCAAGAGCTGGATGCTTAACTGACTGAGGCATCCAGGTGCCCCAATAATAAACTACTTCTTAAGCTGGATGCTGGCTACACAGATGTTTTTATCTTATTAAAATTCATCTAACTGTATTTTTATGACTGCACATTTCTATAAGTATGCCACATTTGAAAAAAAGGTTTATTTTTTTTCAAAGGCTGAGAATATTAAGCATGATAAGGTTTTGTGGCATCTGAAACTCTCATGCACTCCTGATGGCAATGGCAATGGGTATAATTATTTTGGAAGACCATCTGGCAGTAACCGCTAACATTGAATATACACATGTTCTTTAACTCAGCAATTCCACTCTTAGATTTATGACCAAAAAAAATATTATATTTGTATACAAAAAAAACATGTACAAGAATGCACATAGTAACATTATTACTAAGAACTAAAAGAACCAAGAGGTACGTGAGAAAGTGTCCAATATCACTCATCATCAGGGAAATGCAAATCAAAACCACAATGAGAGGGGAGCCTGGGTGGCTCAGTCGTTTAAGCATCTGACTCTTGATTTTGGCTGGAGTCATGATCTCACAGTTCATGAGTTCAAGCCCCACACTGGGCTCTGCGCTGACAGTGTGAAGCCTGCTTGGGATTCTCTCTCTCTCTCTCTCTCTCTCTCTCTCTCTCTCTCTCTCCCCTCTGCCGCTTGTGCTCTCTCTCTCAAAATAAATAAATGAACTTTAAAAAAAACACAATGAGACATCACCTCACACCTGTTGGAATGTTATCAAAAAGGCAAGCAATAACAAGTGTTGGTGAGTATGTGGCAAAAAGGGGAACCCTTGTGTATTATTGGTGGGACTGTATATTTGTGCAGCCACTATAGAAAACAGTATGAAATTTCCTCAAAAAATTAAAAGTAGAACTATCATGTGATCCAGCAATTCCACTTTAGGGTATTTACCTGCAGGAAACAAAATCACTAATTCAAAAACATGTATGTACCATCATGTTCACAACTGCATTATTTATAAACGCCAAGACATGAAAACAACTTAAGTGTCCATCAGAAGATAAATGGGGGCGCCTGGGTGGCTCAATCAGTTAAGGATCAGACTCTTCATTTCAGCTCTGGTCATGATCTCATGGTAGGGAGATCAAGCCCTGAGTCGGGCTCCTCACTGGGCATGGAGCCTGCTTAAGATTCCCTTTCTCTCTTTCTCTTTCTCTCCCTCTCTCTCTCTCTCTCTCCTTCAAAAAAGAAAAAAATGGATAAAGATGTGGTATATAGATATGATGGAATATTATTCAACTATAAAAAGAAGGATATTGCCATTTGTGACAAGATAGATAGACTTTGAAATCTTTATGCTAAGTGAAAAAAATCAGATAAAGAAATAGTGTGTGATCTCACTTATGTGTGGAATCTAAAAAAGAAAAAAAAAGCTGTAGACACAGAAAACAGGTTGGTGGTTGTGAGATATGGGGCATGCAGGATGCACAAAATGAGTGAAGGTTGAGTCAAGAGGTACAAACTTCCAGTTACAAAATAAGTAAATCATGGGGGATGTAACATACAACATGGCAAATATAGTTAACAATACTGTTTTGTATATTTGAAAAGTTGATAAGAAAGTAGATCTTATAAGTTCTCATAGTAAGAAAAAATATGTTGTACCTTTGTGTGGTTATGGATATTAACTAAACATACGTGGTAATTATTTCTCAGTATATATCTGCATCAAGTCATGCTGTATCCCTAAAACTAATACTATGTTAAATGTCAATTATATCTCAATTTTTAAAAAAAGGAAGGAGGAAATATGTATAGTAACAGTTTCTAAAAGATGAATAAAAGGGGGGAATAAATAATTTTAGATTGGACTAAATTTATCAATATGAGTATACTTGTCAGTTTCTCAATTAATTTTTGAGAAAATTACATAGGCACTATTTTCTTGGTTGGCTGACTGAAATTCACACTTTATTAATAAAAACCCTCAAGAAAGTCAGGATAGAAGAAATATACTTAAACATCATAAAAGCCATATATGAAAAGCCCACAGCTAATATCATCCTCAATGGGGAAAAACTGAGAGCTTTCCTCCTGAGATCAGGAACACGACAGGGATGTCCACTCTCAACACTGTTGTTTAACATAGTGTTGTAAGTCCTAGCATCAGCAATCAGACAACAAAATGAAATAAAAGGCATCAAAATTGGCAAAGAAGAAGTCAAACTTTCACTTTTCACAGATGACATGATACTCTACATGGAAAACCCAAAAGACTCCATCAAAAGACTCCTAGAACTGATACATGAATTCAGCAAAGTCACAGGATATAAAATCAATGTCCAGAAATCAGTTGCATTTTTATATACCAATAATGAAGCAACAGAAAGACAAATAAAGAAACTGATCTCATTTACAACTGCACCAAGAAGCATAAAATACCTAGGAATAAACCTAACCAAAGATGTAAAAGACCTGTATGCCAAAAACTATAGAAAGCTTATTGAAGGAAATTGAAGAAGACACAAAGAAATGGAAAAAAATTCCATGCTCATGGATTGGAAGAATAAATATTGTTCAAATGTCAGTATTACCCAAAGCAATCTACACATTCGATGCAATCCCAATCAAAATTGTACCGACATTCTCCTCAAAGCTAGAAAAAACAATCCTAAAATTTGTATGGAACCACAAAAGGCCCCGAATAGCCAAAGTAGTATTGAACAAGAATACCAAAGTGGGAGGCATAACAATGCCAGACTTTAGCCTCTACTACAAAACTGTAGTCATCAAGACAGTATGGTGCTGGCACAAAAACAGACACATAGACCAATGGAATAGAGAACCCAGAATTGGGCTCACAAATGTATGGCCAGCTAATCTTGGACAAAGCAGGAAAGAATATCCAATGGAAAAAAGACAGTCTCTTTAGCAAATGGTGCTGGGAGAACTGGACAGCAACATGCAGAAGAATGAAACTTGACCACTTTCTGACACCATACACAAAAATAAACTCAAAATGGATGAAAGACCTAAATGTGAGACAGGAAACCATCAAAACCCTAGAGAAGAAAGCAGGCAAGAACCTCTTTGCACCAGCAATTTCTTTTTTTTTTTTTTATGTTTATTTATTTTTGACAGAGAGAGAGAGAGAGAGACAGAGCATGAGCAGGAGAGGGGCAGAGAGAGAGGGAGACACAGAATCCGAAGCAGGATCCAGGCTCTGAGCTGTCAGCACAGAGCCCGACGCAGGGCTCAAGTTCACAGACTGCGAGATCATGACCTGAACCAAAGTCAGACGCTCAACTGACTGAGCCACCCAGGCACCCCAACCACAGCAATTTCTTACTCGACACATCTCCAAAGGCAAGGGAATTAAAAGCAAAAATGAACTATTGGGACCTCATCTCAATAAAAAGCTTCTGCACTGCAAAGGAAACAATCAACAAAACTAAAAGGCAACCAATGGAATCAGAAAAGATATTTGCGAATGACATATTGGATAAAGGGCTAGTATACAAAATCTATAAAGGATTTACCAAACTCAACACCCAAAAAACAAATAATCCAGTGAAAAAATGGGCAGAAGACATGAAGAGACACTTTTCCAAAGAAGACATCCAGATGGCCAACAGACACATGGAAAGATGTTCAATGTCACTCATCATCAGGGAAATACAAATCAAAGCCACACTGAGATACCACTTCACACTGGTCAGAATGGCTAAAAGGAAAAAATCAGAAAACTACAGACAGATGTTGGTGAGGATGTGGAGAAACAGGAACCCTCTTGCACTGTTGGTGGGAATGCAAACCGGTGCAGCCACTCTGGAAAACAGTATGGAGGTTCCTCAAAAAACTAAAAATAGAACTATCCTATGACCCAGCAATAGCACTACTAGGAATTTACCCAAGGGATATGGGAGTGCTGATGCATAAGGACACCTGTACCCCAATGTTTACAGCAGTGCTTTCAACAACAGCCAAATTATGGAAAGAGCCTAAATGCCCAACAACTGATGAATGGATAAAGAACATGTGGTTTATATATACAATGGAATACTACTTGGCAATGAAAAAGAAGGAAGTCATGCCATTTGTAGCAACGTGGGTGGAACTGGAAGGTATTATGCTGAGTAAAATAAGTCAGTCGGAGAAGGGCAGATATCATATGTTTTCACTCCTATGTGGAACTTAGAAACTTAACAGAAGACCATGGGGAAGGGAAGGGGAAAAAATAATTACAAACAGAGAGGGAGGGAGGCAAACCACAAGAGACTCTTAAATACAGAGAACAAACTGAGGGTCAATGGGGGGTGGGGACAGAGGGGAAAATGTGTGATGGGCATTGAGCAGGGCACTTTTTGATATGAGCACTGGGTGTTGTATGTAAGCCAATTTGACAATAAATTATATTCATAAAAAAATTTAAAAAGTTAAAAAAGGAAGCAGAAAAAAATATATATAATAATAGATTCTAAGAGATGGAAAAAAGGGGAAAATGAATAATTTAGATTGGACTAAATTTATCAATATGAGTACACTTGTCAGAGTTTCTCAATGAATGTTTGAGAAAATTACATAGGCATTGTTTGCTTGGTTGGCTGATGGAAACCCAGACTCAGCAGTGACTGCTATGAATGCTCACTAAATGCTCCTCTGATGATCTCCTGGAGCACCAGGAGCACTGATGATCTCCTGGAGCACTTGAAGCCACCAGACAACCTATTTCCTCTTCTGGTCCAGGGCTTACTCAATGGGCTTATGAAAAACATAACCTACTCAGTCAGATTCTGTTGCTTGAAACTGACAAATCTAAAACAACATATATCTTTAATTTTAAAAATTAAATGCCAGGTTTATTAGCAGGGTTTTCTAAAAACAGAACCACTAGGATATGTATATACATAGAAAGGTATTAATTTTTTAAATTTGGCTTATGTAATTATGGTAATTACATAAGTAATTACCAAAATCCGCAGGGGTGCCAAGAGACAGGAGACCAAGGAAAAAGCAGTGTTATACTTGAAGTGAAAAAAAAAATCTACAAGAAAATCTAGCAAGCATAAAATGGAATACTCTACAGCAAAGAAAATAAGAGAACACTGCTACATTCATTAAAATTCTACACATGCAGAAAGGAAAATGAACACATTACTGTTATATGCAACAAATCTCACAAACATAATATTGAGCAAAGGAAATGAGACACAAAATAATTAAAAACAGTATGATTCTATTAATAAAGAGTTCAGAAACAAGCAAACTCATTTATGCATTTAGAAGACAAGATGGTGATTAAATTTGGAGACAGTGGCGGTGTTGCTCATTGGGAGTATTTACAAGAGAAGTTTCTGAGATAGTGGCAATGTTGTATTTCTTGACTTTGGTGGTATTTACTGAAGTGTGGTGATTCAAGAATCATATGAATCAAGAAACAAACTCTTTTTTAAAGTTTATTTTTGAGAGAGAGAGACAGAGGGAGAGAGGAAGAGCGCACACACATGAGGGTGAGCGAGGAAGGGGCAGACAGAGAGGGAGACTCAGAATCCCAAGACGGGTCCAGGCTCTGAGCTGTCAGCACAGAACTCACCATAGGCTCGAACCCATGAAGCACAAGAGCATGACGTGAGCCAGAAGTCAGATGCTTAACCTTAAACGACTAAGCCATCCAGGCACCCCAAGAAACAAACTCTTCGTTATAAAAAATAAATTGATGATTACCAAAGGAAGGGTGGTTGTGGGATGGGTGAAACAGGTGATGAGGATTAAGGAGTACACTTGTGATGAGTTCCAGGTGTTGTATGGAAGTGTTGACTCACTATTATACCTGAAACTAATATAACATTTAATTAGAATTAAAAATATTTTTTGGTGTTTACATATGGTTTGTCTGTTTTCCTGTATATATATTGCACTTTTATTTAAATAATTTATTAAAACAAAACATACTAAGATTTCTAAAAATCTTTTCTGCCTAGCATTGAGCATTATCCATTTCCTTATTAGACAAAAATACGTTTTGCCCACTCCCCAAAAGGAAGCAACACGAGGCCACAATTTCTGCATCCAGATCTAAATCCAGTATCTCTGGGTTTGTCTATTCCTTCAGTACTTATTTCACAACCCTGTCTCTATATTCTCCAATTTATAGTCTAACTGGTAACTACATCACGTAAAGTTGTGTACGAAAGAAGACAAAGGAAAATAAGTTATATTTAGATTAAGTTTATAGTAACTTATAAACTTATATATGCTAACTATCAAAGAAAATAAGACTAGATGCTACAGTTCTTATTTCAGCAACTGGTCACGAAGCCATAGTTGATACTTAAGACTTTCTTCTAGCACCATCTGTTACACATCCCCTCTGCTTTCAGCTAGCACCCAACGCATCAGGGTTCTCTACCCAAATTATTGACCTAAACCTTCATTTCTGACATATCTGAGCTCCTGGATACTAGGTGTGTAAAGTCTTCTATTAAATTTTATCTCTGGACACAGCAGTACTAGGAGGCATCCCAGTGTGTACCCTTAATTCCATCCACATCCTGCCTGCCCCCATTGTGTGAAAGAAATCCATTTCTTCTTGGTAGCCAGAATTCATTATCTAACTCTACACCATACATCTTTTTGTTCTGTTCACTCAGTGACATGAGAAGCCCCAAATGACCAGATGTTCTTATGAGCTTCTAATTAAAGGGATCTCTTTTTAATGTTTATTTTTTTTTAGAGAAAGAGAGAGAGAGCACACAGGTGCACTCACACATGAGCAGGACAGGGGCAGAAAGAGAGAAATCCCAAGCTGTGCTGTTAGCACAGAGCCTGACACGAGGCTCTAACTCACAAACCTGTGAGATCATGATGTGAACAAAAACCAAGAGTCAGACACTCAACCAACTGAGCCACTCAGGCATCCCTAGAGGGATCTTTCTTAATGTCTCCTGATAGAAACATATCTCCCTTGAGTACTAAGAGCTCTAAACCAGAAGAATTCAAAATCATGGAAGAAGCAAAATTTTTGTAAGTGGGCAATTTATTGTAATAGTGAGAGGTGTCATTCATATTTAACACCCTCTGTCCCTATATCCATGTGTCGTGACTAAGGGAGGAAACGCACTATTATTGATCACTAGTTGAGATCAGTAAGCGTATCCTATAGGGAACAGACCAATTTCTTAAAGCTTTATCTCCTAACCTGTGCTTTACCAGGCTTTGCCATTACCTTCAAATCCGGTGAGCATCATCCCCTTGCCCTACTTCTCTTGGTGTAAAGTGAGTTCCTTTGTCAGAGAAATGTGTGAAAGAACTTAATGCAAAGTCCATGTCAGTTAGGCTTTCAACTGCAATTAACAGAAGACTCAACAAAACTATAGTGTAAACAGAAAGGACATTTAATAATATTAGGTGGTAAGTTTGTTTCAGAATTGGTTAATTGAACAGCTCATAAATCTCTTAAGGTTCTCTTCACTTTGTGTTTTAGGTCCCCTCATAGGAAAAAGCAACATTCATATTCAGAAAAGAAAAACATCATAGGATCAAATGATTTAAAACATGTAAAATGCATATATTGGTGCCAGGCATATAATAAGCACAGAGCAAATATTCACAAATATTTTTATCAGCATCATCATAAGCACCATCATATTAATGGTGCTAAACTACCAAGGAAAATGGGACCATCATGATTGTTATAGAGCCCTAAGACCAGGAAGAGGTCTAGTCTTTTCCTAAAAACATGGCTGCCTGATACCTGTAAGAATCTTGGTGCCAAAAGTAAGGAACAAAGTCATCTGGCACCGTTCTTTTATTGTTATTTGGATGGCCACTAAACCACTCATATTCATTATTTGGTATATAATGTAGATAAGTTAATTTTTCTCCAATGTTAGAAGAGGAAGGTTAATGTTAACATTTTTAGGACAAAATGCCTGGAAAACAAGCACTCGGCATACAGCATAGTACCACACACTCAAGGGATGTGAGGTAAACCACCATAATAGTGATTGGGCAAGAAACTCAGACCTCATTTTCTCCACAAAGAAATCACTGACAGCTGTTTTAGAGTTGCATAGTATTTTGGAGTAGCACAAATTTCAAGTCTGTGTAAAATATTTTTCTAAAACACTATGAAGCTATGCATTTCTTATTAAAACTTTCCTTCCGGTTTTGACCATCTGTTAAAGGAGTATGTTACTCATTGTCTCACAGTGGTTTCAGGACAATTATTGATAGAACAAATATTTATACCTCCTGAGGTCATGTGTATGCAATAAAAAACAATAGGCTGATAAAAAATGATCTGATGTTTTGGATGATTTTAAAGATCCAGTTAGATCACTGCGAACAGTGATATTAATGGTTGTGCAGATTTCACAAAAAGCATCAGAATTTCAATTCACTGATCACCTAGGGGAATATCCATGAGTCTGCTTTTGTGTTCTCTTCCCTGTTTCTTCATAGATGATATGTTTTATCCCCTGATTACTTAGTTGAAGCTAAATGTCAATAAAAATAACAGTATATGTCAATAGCAATGCACTAGCATTAAGTTGTTGCTATGTGTCATTCCCTGTTTTAATTACTTTATACCATCTCACTTTAATATGGTCAATAAACCATAAAGTAGATATTATTATTGGCCCATTCAGTGCCTTGCTCAAAATCACTCTGCAGATTAGAGTTTAAAACCCCAGGCAGGGCCTCCTTTTTTATCCATGCCTCTGAAACAAGGACAGCTACAATGGTATAAATTGATCGTGTTTACTGTATTATACAGTCCTAACCCCAAGCTTAAGACACGTGGTTGTGAGGCCTAAATATTAGTAAACTGACAATGGTCCAGAAAATTCCTCCCCTGATCCACAAAAGCTTAATATTATTAATGAAAGAGGCATTTGCAAACAATGGTCAGTTTTCTATCACTTATACATAATAGATGCAAACTGTACCATTTATATAACAGCTACTTTAAATGCCTAAGTAGAGAAAGAATACGCACCAAGACAGGAGAGAGATACCTGTCTCTAAAGGCAACCAGTGTTTTTGGAATGTGTTGACAAAGCACGTGTATAAGCATAACTGAGTTAACAACAGCAATATATACAATTATTCTAACTAGACTTTTCTTCGTTCTTCTGATTATTCTATTTATCTGTATTCTTACTGCTGATATGAGTCAGTCACTATGCTCCAATTTCCTGAACAGAGGCTAACTTAGGAATACTATTCCACATCACACATATATTATAAATTCACCATAAACAAGATAATATGTTAGCCACTCTGGAAGCAAAGATGAATATGATTTTGCACCAGCCCTTGTGAAGATCAAGTGGCATCTATACTAAAAAGCCAAAGAACACAGGCTTGAGTGACAAGTGTTCAGGGTACACGATTGTTCAGAGTAAGGCCATAAAATGATGGAGCACTGAGTGACAAGGGTCATTTTCCTTTCTGAGTAATACATCAAGGAGATTTCCAGTGTTTTTCTTTTTGACTCACTATAACCTAACTTAAGAGCACTGGTTGTCTCTGCCTACAAGTTCCAACTCATTTTGCAAAGAGGAATCTGTCAGCACGCATGCTGACACACAGGCTTCTAGTGTGATCTCTGATAGGGTTGAAAATCTTCTAAACAAATCTTGGCATCTCTTGCTCTCATAGTTTTAGCAAGTTAATTACTCTTCCATAAGATGTGATTTCCTGGGATTCAGTGAGCTGACATTGCTTCGTGTTAATTTATTCAAGGCTGAACAGTTACATTGATTAGACAACTCCACAGCACCAGGTTTCAATGCTTCTGGAGTTGCTCTCTTTGAATTTCAATGCAGTTAATGACAGAGGAGGGAGGCTGGTATGTCTTCTGTTATCACCTCTGTGGAAAGTTCAACAGACTTTTTTAGGGCTCCTGTTAGGAATAGGTATTGTCTTTGTGTAGTACTTATTAAGAGGACTCACTCTCTTAATAAGTTTCAGCAGTACCAAAGGTTAGGTGAAACAAGCTTGCCGTGTGGTGCAACCTGTGACCTTTCAGGATCAGGGTCCTGGGTATAATGAAGAGTATACCATTAGAAATGGCATTTTGAAGAATGATGATAGCATGGTGCGCACCCAGCAATGGACACGGGAAAAGTGCCAAGGTGAATTACTGACATTTCTACATGGGCTGCAAACACAGTGATGTAATATATGCAGGCAAACTATAGGGCAGCACAAAGCACAGTAGAACTGATGTTAAGGCTGTTGACTGGTAAGCATCTCACCCTGCCATACTGTAGAAGTATTTTAGCATAGTGACTACCTTTTGGAACTCTTCATTTCTTTCATCTCAGATTATTCCCCAAAACAGTTTTTACCATTATAAAATATACCTTTGAAAAGTACAGAATGCTTCGAAACCCCATTCCAGAAAATATTTGCTAGGATTTTTGACTCCAAGTGTTCTCGGTAGAACAGATAAGGTGTTTAAAAGATACTGCAAGAAACAATGACTTTTTAGGACTCTAATATCTTATGTTCCATTTCCAGTAATGGCTTGCAGTAATTTTTGCTGTTATTCCCCTCCATTGCCTCAAACCTTCCTTAAAAAGCTGCAGTTCTCATCAACCATGGTTAGTGATGCATTCAAGAGATAGAGGAAGTTAGGAAATTGGTGTCCAGTGTACAGAATAGGGAAAGCAGTTAGCAGAAGGAGAAAAAGAATTCAGTGGAAGAAATCCAGGCAAACTGTCCAGAAAATGTAATTCCCAAGAATACGCAGAGACATTAGAGTGGCTAAATTTAATGCAAGGGATGGACGTTTGAGTCATTTTATCAAGATGTTGAAGGAAAGGGGACTCAAGAAAGTAGGAGGACTTAGGGTCACTCAGGTTACAAACAACTAGTTTATATAAGTGCATAGTGTACACATTTTAGTCCATCTACTCGAGTGTGTGATTATTTTCTCTTATAACTGAACTAAGTTTCTGTTGTAAGCTTTTGCTCTGTGGTGGAAAGTTCATCATAACTGCTGGCCAGGAGTTGTGTAGGAATTCCAGGTGAATATATAATACCCATGAGAGAGGGGGAAACCACCTGGCCTTTTTTCATCCTTTTTTCGTGCTGGCTGCAAATGAAGAAACTCTTATTCTCTCCTGGCCTCTTTCATGGAAGGAACTCAATTCTGTTGCAGTAGCCCTTCTGTCTGGCCCATCTGAGTTGGTAATTTATTGCCTTCTGCAAACTACTGCTTCCTTCCCTGTGGTGGAATATGCAGGACCTCTGTGAGGCCAAACAACACAGCTACATGTATTCTGTAACTTGTGACACTCTGGAGTACAATGGTCCTTCCTTTCCCCAACCCTGGAAAGGCAGAAAAGAATGTGGATAGGAAGACTTACTCTTGTATCATCAATGTTTCCTTTGGGACCTATTTTTTTGCCAGTAAAAGCCAATTCTTTAGAAATCCAAAAACGTTTCTCTGCTTTTCTGCAACATCATGAGTCCTCTGAGACAAGGATTGATAACCAACTCAAAAGGCATATGGAAAGGATGGAAGAAACATAAGAAAACATTTGACATTTTTTAAAAAATAGTATCCTTTAAGTGATGCCACCAGGATGGCAACATGGGTTATTCCCAACTTTGCTCCCCTTCACAAAATGAAGAACAACTATTCATGGATAAGACACCACTAAGAAAATCCTAGAACATGGGGAGAGGCTGAAGCACCCCCTGTATCACTGAGACCAAGACAGATTGCATCAGAAGGCTAAGAGGAGCAGCTACACACTGACCATAGGCTGCCACCACACCAGCTAAGGTCTCCCCTGAACCCTCAGGCTGGCACCACACCATCTGAGTGTGGGAGGCTGAACCCATTGTTTTCCAGCAGGAAAAGAGCCCAGGGTGGACATCCAGCTCCCCCAGTGCTGAGTGGCTTCTTAGGAGGCCCCACTCTGGCCTCACCTCACGGAGGATGTGGGACAGTCTGTGAGGCTTGACCACTAGAAATCTCATTGTGACAAGCAGGCCGAGCTTGCAACAACCAGTGCTCATATCTTGGCAGACCAAGTTCCTACCTGCAGTGTCCAAGTGGTAGTTCCAACTGGCAGTTTTGCTCATCTGCAGAGCCAAGATGGTGGCGCAGTTCACCAGGGAACTAGGCAGAGCACAGTTCAGCCAGATTAGGGTCCTCAAATGAAGAGCCTTGCCGGTGCCGGACCCTGGTCCAACCACCCACCCCACCCCACCCCACCCCGGACAGGGGAACTGTCATAGCACAGTCCAGGGCTGAGTGTAGCTCCCAGCCCTGCCAGATCAGAAAGGCTAGCAAGAACACCTGGAAGCTGCTGAGCTCAGCAGCACTCAAGCAAAGAGCACAGCAGACATAGCTAATCATCCACAGATCATAGCCAGTGGCACCATTTGGCCAGGGAACTTGGGGTATAGGGTGGCCTGAGTCAAAACCACAAAGATTCTTGCCGGACATGGAGCTATTTTTCCACTCCCCCCTCCCAGGCAGGGGAGCTAGTTCACAGCCCCATCCACTGCTGAGTATAGCTCTTGGCCCCGTCTAGGAGTTATGCCAGAAGGCATAACTGGGAATACTTTGGAAGCTGCTTGGAGCTGGCTTTCCTGCTTTACCTGGTCAGGGGAGCTAATTAACAGCCCTGCATCTATTAAGTGTAGCTCACAGCCCTACCTGATCAGAAAGCCTGACCAGCAACACCTGAGGCTGATTGGTTAGCTTTCCTGCTTGGCCCGGGCAAGGGAGCTAATTAATAGCCCTGCATCTACTGAGCATAGCCCCCAGCCACACCTGATGAGAAAACCTGGCCAGAACACCTGGAAAGCTACATAGCCCAGTAACAGTTAAGCATAGAGTCCAGTGGTCAGAACTGATCATACACAGAGCAAAGTCAGTGGCACCATTTGGTCAAGCAACATGGAGCACAAGTCAGTAAAGACCACAAAGAGCCTTGCCGTACTCAGAGTCAGTTCTCCTGCTCTGCTCAGAGATAACAATTCATAGCTCCACCCATTGCTGGATACAGCCTTCAGCCCACCCAACCAGGGAACCTAATGAGAGCACATGGGAAGCTGCACAGCCCTTCTAACAACCCTGCTTACAGTGGCACTTAAAAAGAGCACAACCTGGACTTGCTCAGTCTGCGGAGCAAAACCAGTGACCCCATCTGGTTAGGAAATCAGTGCACAGTCTTGCCTGATTCAGGTACTCAAAACTGAGCCATGCGAGTCTCGGGGCCTGTTCTGCTGCCCCACTAGGGCAGAGACGCTAATTCATAGCACCACCCACGTATGAGTACAGTACCCATCCTCATCATCTAGGAAGGCTGATCAAGGAACCCAGTCAACCATGAATCCCATTCTATAGCATCTCTTGGGCAGGGAACCAGCCAGCAGTCCTATCCAACAGTTCTTAGACAGTGGCACACCCCCACCTCAGAGCTCAGGCAACAGCCTTGCCCAAAAATAGAACCTCATAGTAAACTCCATCTGCCAGCAGACACATCCAGAACACTAAGCTGACTAGTAAATAACTGTCTCTGCCAAAGCAAATTAAATTCTACAAGAGGAGACAACATACTCAAATATACAGATAACAACGTAAGGAATCCAGGCTCATGAAGAATCAGGTAACCTTGACCCTGCCAAAGGAAACTAATAAAGTTCCAATAACCCTAAAGACCTAAAGATCTATGAATTGTTATAGAAAGAATTTAGAATAATTCTTTTAAAGAAGTTTAGTGGGGAAAGAGGAATTAAGATGGTGGAGAAGTAAGTTACCCTGGGCTTTCCTCATCCCCCAAACCCAGCTGTGTTGAGGTCAGATCACTTGGGACCCTCAGGAAATTGATCTGCCGAGTGGCAGAAGAATCTCCACAGCTGGAGGGAGGGAGTGTGGCAAGTAAGAAGTGTGTGGAAGTGAATTGGGGGAGAGAAAAATGTTGGTGCGATGGAGGGGAGGGAACCCTTTCCGTGGAGAGACAAAAGGGAGAAGATGAAAGAGTGGTTGAGAAATGGCGGCACCCGGTTCACACAAGAGGAAAACCTCTCTGGACCATGAACTGAGGAGCAAGAAGTACTAAGTGTCTCAGGTCCATGGAGTTTTTTTCAAACAGTGTCTGGAGCTCAAACTCTGCAGTTTTGGAAGTGCGAAACTTACCTAGAAGTGGGGCTGTGGCACGTGCTCCTGGGGTGACGGGAACTGGCCCTGGAATGCATAGCATGGTGTCTGATGAGCACTAGGAGAGAACATTCCTGTTCCTTGAGTACTTTTGGAAGAGGATATATTGCCTCCCCAAGGACAAAAGATCCTGCAGGCACCAGCCAAAGGCCTTTCATCGGAAGGAGATAGAGGCACACCCAGAGGGAATATAAACTTTGCCACTTCTAGCGGTGCTATGACTATATATTCCTGGCACTGTGCAGGTATGGGACTGTTTTTCAGGGACAAAGGACTTCAGACACAGTGTGTAGAGGCTCTACTCCAGAGGAAAGGAGGGAACTGTGTGGTGCTAAGTCCTTTAAGACTTCAGATTGAAATTCAGATTTTGAATTCCAGCCAAGTGTCAAAGAAAACACGCAGTTGAGCTGTGGCACAGGACAAGCTGAATGCCCTCGCTATTTTGTGAGATCCGAACAGCAAGGGGTGTGAGTTTCCCCAGTCAGGGAATGGGAGATTAGGGTGGCACCATTTTTCCCCAAAACCAACACAGTGGGACCTCAGAGATCAACACAGCAGCCTCCATTAGAGGCGGGACCTGCTCACGCAAAACGATGACCCCCACCCCCTCCCCTGTGCCTGGGAACAGCTTATTTACTGGGATAAGACTGACGCTGAGCCACTGCAGTGAACCTTTCCTTCAGAAGACCTGCACAAAAGCACCCCTCATGCACCAAGTACACTGAAATTTGAGTGCTTCAAAACGACAACTGCAGTTCTTTTTCGTTTTTTTTTTTTTTTTTTTTTTTTTTTTTTGGAATTCGGGTCATAGTTTTTTGTTTTTTTTTTGGTTGTTTGTTTTTCATTTCCTTCTCTCTTTTTCTCTGGATCCAGTTTTTTTACGCTTCTCTTTTTCTTTCTTTTTTCTTCTCTTCATTTTTTTTCCTTTCTTTTTCTATGGAAGCAGCCTTACAGTTTTTCGATTCTCTGAATTTTTTTGTTCCCTTTCTTTTTCTCTTTTTTTGGGATCAGGCTTTTCCCCCCCTTTTTCCAGGCTAACTTCAACAAACGAATCAAAGCACACCTAGTTAAAGGTCCAAACACTCTCCACTGCAAGAAAGGAGGAGCTGTGCAATGGAGTGACCCAAAAATTGCAACAGCAGAGTGTACACAGCATACATCAGAAACACTTCCTGAAGTGCCAGTCCCTGGACAATGTATGACCACTTTTTAATATAGCACTACTCTCAGATGCAGGAAACATAACAATCTATTAAGACACAAAAGACAGAAATGTAGCCAAAATGACAAGACAGAGGAATTCTCCCCAAAAGTAATGTCAAGGAGAAATCACAGCCAGGGACTTGCTCAAAACAGATGTAAGCAGTATACCTGAACAAGAATTTAGAACAACAGTCATCAGACTACTAGCTGAGTTTTATAAAAAGCATAGAAGACACTAGAGAAACTCTTGCTACAGAGATCAAAAACCTAGAAACTAATCAGACTGAAGTAAAAAATGATATAACTGACATGGAAAACAACTGGATACAATCACACTGAGGATTGAAGAAACAGCAGAGAATAGGTGACATAGAAGATAAAATTATGGAAAATAATGAAGCTGAGAAAGCGAGGGAAAGGAAATGATTAGATCATAAGAGGAGAATTAGAGAACTTAGTGATTCCATAAAATGAAACAATATCCTTATCACAGGAGTCCCAGAACAAGAAGAGCAGGAAAAGGGGGGGGCAGAAGGTTTATTATCCAGTAAGGATAATCATTATCCAGTAAGGCTATCATTCAGAATAGAAGGAGAGATAAAGACTTTCCCAGACAAACAAAAACTAAAGGAGTTTGTGACCACTAAACCAGCCCTGTAAGAAATTTTAAGGGAGACTCTGAATGGAGAAAAAAAAAAAAGAAGAAGAAGACTACAGGAACAAAGATTACAAAGGACCAGAAAACATCATCAGAAATACCAACTTTACAGGTAACACAATGGCACTTAATTCAAATCTTTCAATAATCTGAATATAAATGGACTAAAAGTTCCAGTCAAAAGACAGAGAGTATCATAATGGATTTAAAAAAAGCAAGATCCATCTATATACTGCCTACAAGAGACAGTTGGACCTAAAGACACCTGCATATTGAAAGTAAGGGGATACAGAACCATCTATCACGGCAATGGATGTCAAAAGAAAGCTGGAGTAGCCATACTCATATTGGAAAAACTAGATTTTAAAACAAAGACTGTAATAAGAGATTAAGAAAGGCATTATATTATAATTAAAGGTCTATCCATTAGGAAGATCAAAAAAATTTAAATATGTCCCCAAATTGGAGGCACCCAAATATATAAATCAATTAATCACAAACATAACAAAACTCACTGATAATAACACCATAATAGTAGGAGACTTTGATACCCCACTTACATCAAAATACAGATCATCTAAGGAGAAAATCAACAAGGAAACTATGGCTTTGAATGAAACACTGGACCAGAAGGATTTAACAGATGTATTTAGAACATTTCATCCTAAAGCACCAGAATACACATTCTTCCTGAGTGCACATGGAATATTCTCCAGAATAGATCACATACTGGGTCACAAATCAAACCTCAACACATACAAAAAGATTGAGATCATACCATGCATATTTTCAGATCACAACGTTATGAAATGTGAAATAAACCACAAGAAAAAATTTGGAAATCCCTCAAATACATGGAGGTTAAAGAACATCCTATTAAGGAATGAATGGGTTAACCAAGAAATTAAATAAGAAACAAAAAAAAATACATGGAAGCCAATTAAAATGAAAACATGACAGTCAACCCCTTTGGGATGCAGCAAAGGCAGTGCTAAGAGGACTATCTCAAGAAGCAAGAAAGTTTCCAAATACACAACCTAAACTTACATCTAAGGAGCTAAAAAGTAGCAACCAATAAAACTTAAGGCCAGCAATAGATGGGAAATAATAAAGATTAGAGCAGAAATAAATAATACAGAAACAAACAAACAACAACAAAGAAAAATAAACAATAGAACAGATCAATGAAACTAAATTCTGGTTCTTTGAAAGAATAAACAAAATTGATAAACCCCTAGCCAGAATTCTCAAAAAGAAAAGAGAGAGGACCCAAATAGATAAAATCATGAATGAAAGAGCAGAGGTCACAACCAACACAACAAAAATGCAAATCATTATAAGAGAGAATACTATAAAAATTATATGCCAACAAACTAAGCTCTCTGGAAGAAATGGACAAATTCCTAGAAATTCACACACTACCAAAACTGAAACAAGAAGAAATAGGAAATTTGAACAGACCCATTACCAGCAAGTAAATTGAATCAGCAATCAAAAATCTCCCAACAAATAAGAGTCCTTGGCCAGATGGCTTCCCAGGGGAATTCTACCAGAAATTTAAAGAAGAGTTAATACTTATTCTTCTAAAACTGTTCCCAAAAATGGAAATGGAAGGAAAGTTTCAAAACTCATTCTATGAATACAGCATTACCTTGATTCCAAAATGAGACAAACACCCCCTAAAAAAGGAGAATTACAGACGAATAGCCCTGATGAAACTGATGTAAAAATTTTCAACAAGATACTAGCAAATCAAATTCGCCAGTATATTAAAAGAATTATTCACCATGATCAAGTGGGATTTATTCCTGGGCTGCAGGGCTGGTTCAATATTTGCAAATCAATAATGTGATACACCACATTAAAAAAGAAAGGATAGGAAACATATGATCTCAATAGATGCAGAAAATGCATTCGATAAAACAGCATCCTTACTTGATAAAAACACTTAAGAAAGTGGGAATAGAAGGAACATACCTCAACATCATAAAGGCCATATATGAAAGACCCACAACTATTATCACCCTCAATTTCCACATAAGGTCAGGAATGTGACAGGGATGTCCACGCTCATCAATTTTGTTCAACACAGTACTGGAAGTCCTAGCTTCTGCAATCGAACAACAAAAAGAAATAAAATGTATTCAAATCAGCAAGGAAGAAGCGAAACTTTCATTCTTCATGGACGACATGATACTCTATGTGGAAAACTGATAGACTCCACCAAAAAACTTCTAGAACTGATACATGAATTCATCAAAGTCTCAGGATATAAAATCGAAGTACAGAAATCAGTTGCATTTCTATACACCAATAATGAAGCAGCAGATAGAGAAATCAAGTAATCAATCCAATTTATAATTGTACCAAAAATCATAAGATACCTAGGAATAAACCTAACTAAATTAGTAAAATATCTGTACACTTAAAATGATAGAAAGCTTATGAAAGAAATTAAAGAAGACACAAAGAAATGGAGAAACATTCCATGCACATAGATTGGAAGAACAATTATTGTTAAAATGTCTATACAACCCAAAGCAATTTACACATTCAATGCAATCCCTACCAAAATAACATGAGCATTCATCAAAGAGCAAGAACAAACAATTCTAAAATTGTTATGGGGGGCGCCTGGGTGGCTCAGTCAGTTAGGTGGCCGACTTCGGCTCAGGTCATGATCTCGCGGTTTGTGAGTTCGAGCCCTGCGTTGGGCTCTGTCCTGACCGCTCAGAGCCTGGAGCCTGTTTCCGATTCTGTGTCTCCCTCTCTCTGACCCTCCCCCATTCATGCTCTGTCTCTCTCTGTCTCAAAAATAAATAAACGTTAAAAAAAATTTTTTTTAATAAAAAAATTAAAAAAAATAAAATTGTTATGGAACCACAAAAGATCTCAAATAGTCAAAATAATGTTGAAAAAGAAAACCAAAGCTGGAAGCATCACAATTCCAGACTTTAGGCTGTATTACAAAGCTGTAATCATCAAGACAGTGTGGTACTGGCACAAAAACAGACACATAGATCAATGGAACAAAATAGAGAACCCAGAAATGGATCCACAAATGTATGGCCAACTAATCTTCAACAAACAGGAAAGAATATCCAATGGAAAAAAGACAGTCTCTAAGGCAAATGGTGATGGGAATATTGGACCGCAACATGCAGAAGAATGAAACTAGACCACTTTCTTATACCATACACAAAAATAAATTCAAAATGGATGAAAGACCTAAATGTGAGATAGGAAACCAGGAGAAAACAGGCAGCAACCTCCAAGACCTTGGCTGCGGCAACTTCTTTCTAAACATGTCTCCCGAGGCAAGGGAAAGAAAAGCAAAAACTATTGGAACCTCAATAAGATATAAAGCTTCTGCACAGTGAAGGAAACAATCAACAAATCTAAAAGGCAACTGACAGAATGGGAAAAGATATTTGCAAATGACATATCATTTAAAGGCTTAGTATCCAAAATCTATAAATAACTTACCAAACTCCACACCCAAAAAACAAATAATCCAGGGAAGAAATGGGCAAAAGACATGAAGAGACACTTTTCCAAAAAAGACATCCAGATGGCTAACAGACACATAAAATGATGCTCAACATCACTCATCATCAGAGAAATACAAATCAAAACCACCATGAGACACCATCTCACACCAATCAAAATGTCTAAAATGAACAACTCAGGAAACAACAGAATTTGGTGAGGATGTGGAGAAAAGGGAACATTTGTGCACTGTTGATGGGAATGCAAACTGGTGCAGCCACTCTGGAAAACAGTATGAAGTTTCCTCAAAAAGTTAAAAATGGAACTACCACATGACTTAGCAATTCCATTACTAGGTATTTATCCAAGGGATACAAAACTGCCAATTTGAAGGGAACATGCACCCCAATGTTTATAGCAGTGCTATCAATAATAGCCAAATTATGCAAAGAGCCAAAATGTCCATTGACTGATAAATGGATAAAGAAGAGATGGTGTGTGTGTGTGTGTGTGTGTGTGTGTGTGTGTGTATACACACATATATATATATATATATATATATATATATATATACACACACACACATATATATACATGTATATATCATATATATACATGATATATATATCATGGTATATTACTCAGTAATCAAAAAGAATGAAAACTTGCCATTTGCAACAACGTGGATGAAACTAGAGTATATTATGCTAAGCAAAATTAGTTAGAGAAATACAAATATCATATGCTTTCACTCATATTTGGAATTTAAGAAACACAACAGATGAACATAGTTCTCCTATGGGAAGGAAATATAAGATAAAAACAGAGAGGGAGGCAAACCATAAGAGACTCTTTAATACAGAAAACAAAGTGAGGGTTGCTGGAGGGGAGGTTCATGGGGAGATGGACTAAATGGGTGATGGGCATTAAGAAGGGCACTCATTTTAATGAGTACTGGGTGTTATATATAAGTGATGAATCACTGGGTTCTACTCTTGAAAACAATACTATACTGTATGTTAACTAACTTGAATTTAAATGAAAAAATAAATAAAATAAAATAAATCCCAGAAAAAGGAGTTTCATGAACTACAAGAACACACAGACAACTAAACATAATTAGGAAAATAGTGCATGAACAAAATGAGAAGTTCAGCAAACCAATAGAAACCATCAAGCAAACACTAATCCTAGAGCTAAAAAATACAGTGACTGAATTGAATAATTCAATAGAGAGCTTCAAAAGCAGACTTGACCATACAGAAGAAAGAATCAAAGATCTAGAACAGGAAACATTTGAAATTATCCAGACAAAGGAGAAAAAATAAAATAAGAATGAAAAAAAAAGAAAAAGCCTACAAGAATTAGAGGACACAACCAAAAGAAAGAGTATCTGCATCATGGGAATTCCAGGAGGATAAGAGAAAGAAAAGACAGAAAATATTTAAAGCAATAATGACTGAAAACTTCCCGAACCTTAGAAGATAAATGAACATCCATATCTATGAGGCCCAAAAGATCCCAAATAGAGCCAGAATAAGGCATACTACAATTAAACCGTCAAAATTCAAAGACATGAGATAAAGAATTTTGAAAGTAGCAAGACAAGAAGAAACAAGTTACACATCAGGGAACCCCCATAAGACCATCAGCTGATTTCTTAAAAGAAACTTAGACCAGGAGAGAATGAGATGATATATTCAAGATACTGAAAGGAAAAAAAAAACTGTCAATCAAGAATTCTATGCTCACAAAGCTATGCTTCAGAGATGAAGAAAAGGTAAAGACTTTCCCAAACAAACAAAAATTTCATTGCCACTAAGACTGCCTTACAAGAAATGCTAAAGGAAGTCCTTTGAGCAGAAGGATGCCAATTACAATCATAAAACAAAAAAAAATGTAGTGTAAAAGTCAACTGTAACATCAGTAACCTAAAATGTGAGGTGAAGGGAAAGTAAAAGTGTGAAGTTTAGGAATGCTGTCAAAGCTAAATTGTTATCAGTTTAAAATCAGGTGTTATAATTTTAATATGTTTTATATAAGCTTTGTGGTAACCACACAGGGAAAACTGGTGGTAATTACACAAAAGAACATGATTTTAAGAAGTCAAAGAATACTGATATTAAAAGATATCAAAACACAAAGAAGATAGTAGGATAAGAAGCAAGGAATGATAGATCTAAAAAACAAGGCAGAAAACAATGAATAAAATGACAGTAGTAAGTTCTTACCTATTAATAAATTTTATATTTGAATGGATTAAATTACATTTGAAAAGATTAATAAAGGGGCGCCTGGGTGGCGCAGTCGGTTGAGCGTCCGACTTCAGCCAGGTCACGATCTCGCGGTCCGTGAGTTCGAGCCCCGCGTCAGGCTCTGGGCTGATGGCTCAGAGCCTGGAGCCTGTTTCCGATTCTGTGTGTCTCCCTCTCTCTCTGCCCCTCCCCCGTTCATGCTCTGTCTCTCTCTGTCCCAAAAATAAATAAATGTTGAAAAAAAAAATTAAAAAAAAAAAAAGAAAAGATTAATAAAAACAAGATTCAACATACTGCCTACAAGAGACTCACATTAGCCTTAAAGGTACATAGGACACACATATACTGAGAGTAAAGAAACAGAAAAAGATATTTCAATAAAATTATAACCAAAAAAGGGGGGGTGGGGAGGCAGGGATACCTATTCTTTTATCAGGCAAAATAGACTTTAAAAATAGACTTTAAACTAAAAAGGGTAAAAAGAGACAAAGAAGAACATTATATAATGATAAATGGGTCAATCTATCAAGAAGAAATAACAATTATCAATATTTATGTACCCCCCTGTGGAGTCCCTAAATATATAAAACAAAACCTAACAGAATCACTGGAAAAATAAATAGCAATACAATCATAGGTAGGGACTTTAATACCCCACTCTCAACAATAGATATATTACCCAGAGAAAGGCAAAAAAGAAACAATGAATTTGAATACTATCACCAAGTGGACTTAACAGATAAACAGAATATGTTACCCAACAACAGCAGAACATACACTCTCCTCAAGCACACATGGAACATTTTCTATGATAGAACATATGTTAGGACACATAACAAGTCTTACCCGATTCCAGAAGACTGAAATCATACCAAGTATCTTCTCTAAACACAATGGAATGAAACTAGAAGCTAGTAACAGGAGGAAAACTGGAAAACTTGTAGATACCTGGAAAGTAAACAACGCTCTCCTGAACAACCAAGGGATTAAAGAAGAAATTAAAAGGAAAATGTAAAAAAGTATCTTGAGACAACCAGAAATGGAAACACAAATGATAACCAAAACTTATGTGATACAGCAAAACAGTTCTAAGAGAAATGTCCATAAGAATAAATACTTACATTAACAAATAAGAAAGATTGCAAATAAACAACCTAACTCTGCACCCCAAGGAACTAGAAAGAGAAGAACAAACTAAGCCAAAGTTAGCAGAAGGAAGAAAATAATAAAGATCAGAACAAAAATAAATGAAATAGAGAACAGGAAAACAACACAAAAGATTAACATAACCAAGAGTTTGTTTTCTGAAAAGATAAAATTGACAAACTTTAAGCTAACCTAGTCAAGAAAAAAAAGAGACTCTAATCAGCAAAATTATAAATGAAAAAGAAGACACTACAACTTATACCACAGAAATACAAGGGATCATAAGAAGCTACCATGAACAACTATATGCCAGCAAGCTATACAACCTAGAAAAAAATGGAAAAACTCTTAGAAACCTACATCTTACCAGCACTGAATTATAAAGAAACAGAAAATCTGAACTGACCAGTTACTAGAAATGAAATTGAATCAGTAATCAAAACTCTCCCAGTAAAGAAAATCCCAGGACCAGAGAGCTTCACTGGTGAATTTAACCAAACTTTTAAAGAAAAATTAACATCAAACTACTGAAATTCTTCCAAACATTGAAGAGGAGGAACATTTCAAAAGTTCAAGACTCATTTAATGAGGTCAGCATTACCCCGATATAGTGCCAGAAAAGGAAACTACAAGAAAAATAAAACTACAGGCCAATATCCCAAATGAATATCATTGAAAAAATTCTCAATAAAATACTAACAAAATGAATTCAGAAAGACATGAAAGGATGATTCACAATGATCAAGTGGTATCTATCCCTGGGATGCAAGAATGGTTCAACATACACAAACCAATACATGTGATATATCACATCAATAGGATGAACAACAACAACAAAAATCATATGATCACAATAGATTCAGAAAGAAAAACCATTTCACAAAACTCAACATCCATTCATGATAAAAACTCTTAACAAATTAGGTAGAGAAGGAAAATAAATACTTTAACACAATAAAGGTATATATTACAAGCCCATGGCTAACATTATACTCAATGATACAAGACTGAAAGCTTTTCCTCTAAGACCAGGAAGAAGAAAAGTTTGCCCACTGTCACCAATCCTATTCAACTTAGTACTAGAAGTCTGGCTAGAGAAATCAAGCAAGAAAAAGAAATAAAAGATATAAGAATTGAAAAAAAATAAGTAAAATTGGCTCTACTTGTAAATGATGATTTTAGAGATAGAAAATCATAAAGATTCACCAGAAAACTGTTAATCAATAAATTTAGTAAAGCTACAGGATATAAACTTAGCATACAAAAATCAGTACTGTGCTTATACACTATAAATTATCTGAAAAAAGAAATAAAGAAAGTGATACCATTTACAATAGCAGCAAAACAATAAAATACTTAGGATAAATTTAACCAAGGAGGTAAAATATCTCCACACTGAAAACTACAAGCCATTGATGAAAGAAATCAAAGAAGACACAAATAAATGGACAGGTACCTTGTGTTCATGGATTGAAAGAATCAATATGGTTAAAATGTTCATACTACCCAAAGCCATTTATTGATTCATAACAAACCCTGTCAATATTACAATGGCAGTTTTTACAGGAGTAGAAAAAAACAATTCTACACTTATATGGAACCACAAAAACCCTGGATAGCCAAAACAAACCTGAGGAAGAACAAAGCAAGAGTCATCACATTTCCTGATTTCAAACTATACTATATAGCTATAGTAACCAAAACAGTGTGGCACTGGCATAAAAACAGACGTAAACAACAGACATATAGACAATGGAACAGAATTGGGAACCCAGAAATGAACTCATGTATATATAGTCAACTAGTATTTGACAAGGGTACCAAGAACACTCAATGGAGAAAAGACAGTCTCTTAAATAAATAGTGCTGGGAAGATTGGATTTTCACATGGTAAAAGATTCTTATACCATTCATAAAACTAACTCATAATGGATTAAAAACTAAAGGTAAGCCTGTAAACCATAGAACTCTTAGGCAAAAACATAGGAAAAAACTCCTTGACATGGGATTTGGTAATGATTTGTTGAATCTGACATCTAATGAACAAGGAACAAAATAAAAAACAAGTAGAATTACATGAAACTAAAAAGTGTTGCACAGCAAAATAAACAGCAAAACAAGAAAGACAACCTACAGAATGGGAAAAATATTTACAAACCACAAATCTGAAAAGGGGTTTATATCCAAAATATATTTAGAACTCCTACAACTCGATAGCAAAATAATAATAATAATCCAATTTTTAAAGTGGCAAAGGACCTGAATAGATGTTTTTCTAAAGAGAATAAACAAATGGCCAACACATACATGAAAACATGCTCAACATCACTAATCATTTGGGAAATACAAATTAAAACTTTAAGGGAATATCAACTCATACCTGTTAAAATGGCCATCATCAAAAAGAGAAAAGATAACAAATGCTGACAGGGATGTGGAACAAAAAGAACCCTTGTGCACAGTTGGTGAGATTGTAAATTTGTACAGCCATTATGGAAAATAGTATGGAGTTTCCTCAAAAAGTTAAATATAGATCTACCATATGATCTGCAATTCTACTTCTGGGAATATGTCCAAAGGAAATGAAAATACTATGTTGAAGAAATATATTCACCCCCATGTTCATAGCAGCAGAGACATGGAAACAACAGAGACATGGAAACAACCCAAGGGTCCATCAGTGGATAAATCGATAAAGATACTGTGATATGTATATATATGTGTGTGTGTGTGTATATATATATATATATATATGTGTATATATATATATACACACACACACACACACACACACACATATATATATACAGTGAGAAAGAGAGAGAGAGAGATTATTCAATCATAAAAAAAAGAAGGAAATCCTGCTATTTGTGAGAACAAGGAGAAATCTTGGGGGCATTATGTTATGCAAAATAGTTCAGAGAAAGATACTGTATAATCTCACTTATATATGGAATATTAAAAGAAAAAACACAGTCATATAAAAATATCAGATTTGTGGTTACAAGAGGCAGGGCTGAGGAGTGGGGAATTAATTGGATAAAAGTGGTCAAAAGGTACATACTTCCAGCTATAAGATAAATAAGTACTGGGGATGTAAAGGACACAAGACACTATAGTTCACACTGCTGGGTTATATATTTGAAAATTAAAAGGGTAGATTCTTAGAGTTCTCATAACAAGTAAAAGAAACTTTTTTTCTTTGTGTGTGTGTGTGTGTGTGTGTGTGTGTGTGTGTGTGTTTCTATATGAGATGGTAGATGTTAGCTAAATTTATTGTGGTAATCATTTCACAAAAATTTGTAAGCCAACCCATTATGATCTACACCTTCAATTTACACAGAATACATGTCACTTGTATCTTGACAAAACTTTTTAAAAAGTAGTCTCCTTCTATATAAGGAAAACAATTTTTTGTTATTCATTAGACGGCTAGATTGCCACACAGTATAGACAGTATCCTATCATTTCATCAAAGTCTTCTGCTTCTTCCAGCACACTGAGAAAGCATGCCAATAGCCAATAGTCTGTTAATTTGATTGTGTCTTAGTTCTGGCCCACTCAGAGCCTGTGAAATTTACCTTCTTGGAGCATTCTGTCTTCCAAGTACTGAACAAGGTTCTTTAAACACTATAGTTCTGGGGGCGCCTGGGTGGCTCAGTTGGTTAAGCATCTGACTCTTGATCCCAGCTTAGGTCATGATCTTTCAGTTCTTGAGATCAAGCCCACATTGGGCTCTGCGCACAGAGCAGAGTCTGCTTGGGATTTTCTCCTTCTCTCTCCTCTCTCTCTACTCCTCCCCTGCTCACCCTCTCTCTCACACAAAATAAATAAATAACCCTTAAAAAAATTATAATTCCTGAATAAGCATTTGTTAAAAATGAAATTATTTTGCGAGTTTTAATATTCACTCAAATATTTGTTGGGCACCCACTCTGTGCAATGTCTGAAGTGCTGAGGAAATAGTAGTGAACAAAACAAAGCTCTTGTCCATAAGGGGCATACATTACAGCGAAAAGGCCAGACAATATATAAACAAAGAAGTCAACACATGGTGCCTGCTATGGAGGAAACCGGAGATGGTAAAGAGGCAAGTGGGCCAGGTGGGTGTGGGGAGAAGAGGGCTGCTCTTCTATTTAGGGGGATGAGGAAAGGCCTTGCTGAGAAGAGAACATTTGAACACACAGCCATCGAACACACAGCAAGAGATACAAGCAAGAGTTGATCATGGTCACAGGAGAGCAGAGAAGCCAATGTGACTGAAGCAAAGTGCCCTTGCAAGGAGCAACAGGAGATGAAATCAAGAAGCGACCGAGGGCCAGACCACACGGGCTGTGTAGGTCATTGCAGGACTGTTTTGTTTTGTTTTGTTTTGTTTCGTTTTGTTTTGTTTCTGAGTGTAATGGGAACTGTGGCAGGGTTCTGAGCAGAGAAGGGGCATAATTTGACTTTGTGCTAACAGGATTTCCCTAACTGTTGTGGGAGCAGAGAGACCAGTCAAGGGGCTTTGCAATAATCAAACTGGCCAGGTGGCTTGTTTCCGAGGAACAACAGGGGCAATGGTGAGATCAGTCAGATTCTGGATATGTTTTGAAGGTAGTACCCACAGGATCAGCTGTTGATACAAACCATCTGGGCATCACTGCCTCATGGGCATGTGACTGCACCTTCTCCTCGTCTAGTTAATGTCTCTACCCAATCACAGCTGAGCTCTTAACCCACTAGGTGGATTTTCAATTAGCATTAATTAGAGTCTGCCACATTTTAAGCAAGCTGACTTTAGTAAGAACAACCTTCCAGGATGTTCCTGACAGCAACATGCCAAATATTTCCTCACCTCCCTTCCCATCTTCACCTTCTACAGTCTAATTGCTTCTCACTTTACACAGAGGCCTTGGGGTGGCATTGCAGGGATTACTCACAGTGTTCTCCAAAAGAGAACATCTGTCCCAGAAATTATATGGCTAGCTGTCTTTCTAAGAAAGGCAGAACATGCAACTGACTCCTAATTCTTTTTGGTAATAAAATTCCTGATCTATGCAATGCCTTTTTCCCATTTCTCAAAACTACGTGTTAACAAAAGGTCACAAGCTGGCTCCAGTTCCCTGTGTACTTTGCAAGGTAATATAGTTCTGAAAAGAAAAGCTTAACTTAAAGGTCAAGATACAAAATCTATTTTTTCTGACTATAAAATATTGAACATTTCCTTAGATTCATGAACCATGCTTTAAGTAGCCTGGATGATATCAACATTCCTTTACAGAAATGAGAAGTTTTAAGTATCAAAAGACCGGAAGGAAAAAGAGACAAAGCAAAAATACACAGAGGGCACTAAAACCCTTATCAACACAAGTCTTGGAAGCTTACTTACAGGCTCATTCCACTTTATAGAGACATAGTGACACACGGAACAAAACACATTTTACATGGCTTTGCTCAATGACAGTAACAGTAACAACTGTTTTAAGATTTTCTAACAAAGATGACTCTAAATTTCAATACACTGAATCATAATATCAAAAATGAATTCCATTTTAAAATGTGAGTATGTTCCCTTTAAGAAAAAAAAGTCCCCAAGGAAGCCGGGGTGAAAGCTTTCAAGGAGAATGACACAAGGGGGCACTCTGTTGGACACCGTGGACACCACGGCCAGCACTCTGGTGGCCCCAGTCAGCCCTATAGGCCCCACAACTCTTGAAGAATGCAGACCACTTCCCAAGGGTTGGGGGGCTCCCTCAGCTACCCAGAACTAAAAGCTTTCCTATTGCCTGGAAATTCCCTGACTCACCTTCCAAACTTGTATGATGTTCTTCCCTTTTTCTCTTTCATCAGGCTAGTTCACCTTCTCCTGCTCATGCCGCCAGCCACATTTCTTCAATAGGTCACCACTATTAAGCACCCAGCAAATACTTTCCTTACTTTTTTCTAAGTTAAAAATTAAGGATATTTCATTTCTTCAGGTCTTAATTAATCATGAAAAGACATGGCAAAAAGCAGCCGAAGGAATGAAATGTTAATCTTCTTTCTTAACTTTTTTTTCTTAATTTTTTTTACATTTATTTATTTTTGAGACAGAGAGAGCACAAGTGGGGGAGGGGCAGAGAGAGAAGGAGACACAGAATCCAAAGCGGGCTCCAGGCTCTGAGCTGTCAGCACAGAGCCCGACACGGGGCTCGAACCCACAAACTGCGAGATCATGACCTGAGCTGAAGTCGGACACTCAACTGACTGAGCCACCCAGGTGCCCCTCTTCTTTCTGAACTTTTACCATTTGGGGCAGGAATCATGATAAAGAAGGCACAAGAGAAATATGAATCTTGGCAACATGAAATAAAGACAATAAAACCACTGAGATGTATATGACGGTTTCTCTCTAGGGAAGCAGAACCCTCTCCTGTTGAAGTACCTCACTTACAAATTTACAGTTGATCTTTGAGCAACGTGGGTTTTAAATTGTGTCAGTCCACCTATAAGTGGATTCTTTTCAATAAATACAGTACAGGACTGTAAATGTATTTTCTCTTCCTTATGGTTTTCTTAATAACATTTTATTTTCCTTAGTTCACTTTATTGTAAGAATATAGTATATAATATATAGAACATAAAACCTGTGTTAGTTGACTGTTTATGCTATCGGTCTGGCTTCTGGTCAACAATAGGCTATTAGTAGTTAGATTTTGGCGGGAATCAAAGTTATAAGCAGATTTTCCACTGTGTGGGGTGGTCGGTGCCCCAATCCCCATGTTGTTCAAGGGTCAACTGTAATTTCACAGGTTGATTTGTTGTTGTTGTTGTTGTTGCTGTAATTGTTGTTCTGTCCTGTCTTGTTTTGTATTGACAAGTATTGGGATGCTGTAAACCTCCCTACTCCTCGGTTCTCACGACCTTCAAAAAATGGTGTGGGGGGCACCTTGGTGGCTCAGTCGGTTAAGCCTCCAACTCTTGATTTCAGCTCAGGCCATGATCTCACAGTACCTGAGATTGATCCCTGCATGGGGCTTGCACTGGGAATGGAGCTTGCTTGAGATTCTCTCTCTCTCCCTTCTCTCTCTCTGCCCCTCCCCAACTCACGCACTCCCCAACAAACTAATCCAGAGGCTTTCATTTTGCAAGAAAGGAGGAAGGACAGATTGAAAGGCAGCCAGGAAAGAAAACTGTTCATTGTTTTCTCAATTTTTCATCATTGTTTTGACTCCTGGTTGTATTTGGTGATAGCCTAAATATTGTATGAGCCTAGGGGTAAGATCCTAAATACCTTAGATTTTGTAACAAATATTACCTGTTTCTACTGGTTGATACATAGAGTCATTAAGCTTCTAAGAACTCAAAAACTCCACGAAGGAGCAGTACAATGAAGCAATTTTAACTTACAGAAGAATAAGCTTAAGAATCCACTACTAAACCAGTCTAGGTATTTATGCAAGGCAGATATTAAACCCACATGGTTTTAAATTTTCCTTAAAAACAAAATTTATCTTTCTTCAGGTACATTTTTTCTAGGAATTATATATTTCTTTTTTTTTTATTTTTTTTCAACGTTTTTTTTATTTATTTTTGGGACAGAGAGAGACAGAGCATGAACGGGGGAGGGGCAGAGAGAGAGGGAGACACAGAATCGGAAACAGGCTCCAGGCTCCGAGCCATCAGCCCAGAGCCTGACGCGGGGCTCGAACTCCCGGACCGCGAGATCGTGACCTGGCTGAAGTCGGACGCTTAACCGACTGCGCCACCCAGGCGCCCCTCTAGGAATTGTATATTTCATCAACAGATTTAAAAAATAACAATTATTACTTTTATAAAGGACAAGTTTAACTAGGAAGTTTTCATTCTGATATTTCAAAAACCTATTGTAATTTAAATTACTTATGCAGAAAATAGTTGCCTTAGAAACTATTTCAGCAATAACCTGATGATGGTTAAATGTGTACCACTGTACAATTCAGATAGCTGTATTCTATGTCCTTTGAAATTCTTTTAAGAGAAAGGTGGAGTACTGTGGAATAAAAGAAGTTGGAAACCAAAGCAAGCATTGCTTTCAAAATGCTGACAAAAATGCAACTGATCATGAAAAGAAGAGAACTTTGTATCAGAAAAACAATGACTAGATATTGTTAATTGCTCCTTTGAAATGGACAAAAACAGTATTTACAAAATGAATGAGGGGCGCCTGGGTGGCTCAGTCAGTTAAGTGTCTGACTTCAGGTCATGATCTCTGGTTGGTGTGTTTGAGACCTGCATTTGGCTCTGCGCTGACAGCTCAGAGCCTGGAGCCTGCTTCGGATTCTGTCTCTCTCACTCTCTCTCTCTTTCTCTTTCACGCTCTCTCTCTGCCCCCCCGCCTCATGCTCTGTCTCTTAAAAATAAATAAACATTAAAAAAATTTTTTTTAAATGAATGAGTTGGGGAATATGTTTTTTAAATCAGTAAATAAATCGATCATAATTTTTACTGTGAAGATGTATACTTATTGTATAATGAAGGCTTGACTTTTGATAAACAACTATACATAATAACAAAACTGGATACATTTTTAAAAAGTGCTCTTTGGGCAAGGTGCAGTGTTCTGTGCCATCGGAGAATTAATGGAGATATATTCAACTATTTTGTTTAGGTGGGGAGGTCAGGTTCTGTTTTAAGTGCTTTAGATATGTTATCTCTTATGGTCCACACCATAGTACCATGAAATAGTTAATGTTATCTCCATGTTAAAAGAAGGATTTTTTTGATGCTATAATTTTAAAATAAGTTGGTAATTAAAACATTTCTAAAAGAGTTTTCTCAGAGTGGGAAAAAAAGGCAAATCACAGAGGATTATGTATTTGTTTGTTAACTTCTACCCCTTCTCAAAAGTAATCTGAAACATACAAAACATGGGTTCAAAAGGTTAATAAGCTGCAGTTGTATTTCAGAACCATGAAAATAAAATGTAACCAGATAAATCATAGTAAGTTCCTATATCAGAAAGAAAGGTATTTAGCAATGAGTTTCTCAGGGGAGACAAGTTTTTTTTTTTTCTTGGAACCAAATTCTAAAAGAATGTCTCATATGAGGATTTATATAGGTCACATTAAATAATGTAATAGACGGTGTCAGAGTAAATGAAGGAGCAAATTTCTTATGCCTCTTTCTTGTTGCGACCTCCATAAAAACTGAGAAAATCCCATTACGTTGCAGCACAGGGAGGGCGTCTGGAAAGGGCAAAGCTGATGGCCAAGTACATTGCTTTTCAGCCATAGAATCCAACTCAAGGGCACAACTTAAAGCCTGCTGAGGAGTCGATGTCAATTATTTCCCTGAGATGGTCTTTTCTTATGGACACTTCTTTCAAATGGGCATTTTTAAAAGGCTAGAATAGGGCAATTTAGGGTCATATTCCTGGATGAAAACTTAGTAAATTCCTTTGTCTGGAATTAAGGGTAGACCTGCATACTGTAGATACCACAAGAAGCTTTACTAGTATTTTAACCCTAAGAGTGCCCACCTCACATAGGACAGTGAGCACAGGTAAACCAGCTTTCCAGGATTTTCCTCACGTGGTCACTTTTGATTCACTCCTGGAGAGATTATATTTAGTGCAAGAATAAAAACCAATGCTTATAAGCACTAGCAAAACAATTTTAGTTCACCAAAATGCTTCATTTTCAGAATTTCTTTGCATTCAAAAACATAAAGATTAACTAAAATGTTTATAGTAACAAGAACCAATCCTTTCCCAGAGATTCTTTGGAGAGTTAGGGTTAGGGTTAGAAAAAGAATTACGATTACTTCCAAGGATAGACATTAGGATTATTTTTAAATCATATTCCAGTTTATTTCTGTTCCTACTTTTATGTCTAAGATTTTTTATCCTATTTTGAATAAGCCATATCATTTCAACTCTATATTAAATAGTTCACTAGCATACGGAAGTTTATAAATTCAGGCAAAAGGAGATTGGGGTTTAAATAATTCAAAATGATGACATTACCCTGTGATTTCATTTTCTACATTTTTGGGTAGAAAAAGAGACATTTCATCTCAGCTGCAAGAATTTTACAGGCTGGGAAAGATGCAGACAGCAAAACAACACAGTCTTTGAAATCCCCAAAGCAGTAGAAGTTTCCTGTCATAGGCTTAGCTGTTCTGCTAGGAAAGTCTCAAAGGAGGCAAAGGCACTTTCTGAAAACTACAAAGCGGTGACTGAAGGCATGGCAGTCAGTAGCCCCAGTGCCATTGAACAAGTTTTTCTTCTGCAACAAGACTCAATTTGTATTATCTGATACTCCTAAAATTACACATAGCTGTATTTGCTTACTTCAGCAAAATCTTCCCAAAATTCAGAAAGTCCTTTCTTCTTACTGTCTTTAAAGTAAATAAAGTCAAGATAAGCTGGTTTACCTACTATGTGTTGCTTGATTTTTTTTTTTAAACAAGGCAGTTAACTGCTAAGCTGAACATTCAAGACCCTTAGGACTCAATCAGGAAATAACTTTATTCTTTGCCCTATGCCATTTAAGCTTACACTGTGAGACTAGTTCTTTCCCTACCCCTGTAAGAAATCACTGATAAAGTCCATAGCGTCTTCAATCACTATTAGAGAATAAGAGGACCTCCGTTCAATTTCAAGCATAAGAATAGTAATAAATGTATCCAGCCTAGTGCAATTTTCTAAAAGTCTGAACTTTTACTTAAAGTTAAAGCATCTTGCCCCTCCTGGGTTCAACAAGCTCAGGGGGCTATAATGGAACTATATTCAACTTCTTTTCTATTTCCCTCCCTCACTACCTCTTCTCCCAGCTGGTTTTCCAACTCTGACTTGCGTCCCTCTGGGTTTGGAGCAGAGGAAAGAAAGGTAAGAGGCAGAACAAGTGCCATCTGGTGCTGGTTTCTAGAAGCAGGTGTCTGTGGTGACCCCTCACTGGGGAGGGCGGGGGCGGAGAATAAACCTGATTCCTTTCCTTGGCTGGCATGTGGTACTTCAGTTTAGCCTGAGAACAACTGTCTACACTTACAGAAACAGCAGCAATAAACTTTTCTCCGGCAGGCACGTTTGGTCTTCTCTCTCTGTAAATTCAGGAGTCCACCCCCTGTTTCAGAGTCCTCTTGAACAGGATTTAAAGCGGCTCCAGTACTGCTCTCTCTCCGAGGGGCTCATATCTGATCGACAGTCCCCATCTCTCCGGCACAGAAGGATCAGAGCCAAGACCTCTTGCCTGTGGAATCCTCAGACAGGGCTTCTCCTATTTATTTCCCCCCACCCACACCGGGACTTAAGGAAGGCTGGCTAATATTCTTTATCTGATCCTCTAGCGCCCTCTTCTGGATCTTCGCTTCCTCAACATCTGTGCTGTTGTGGAAGACCCCTGAATTCAGAGCACTTAACAGTGACTGCTTTCCTGACTGCACCCTCACTGTTTTCGGCTATGCTGAGCAGCAGCAAAGATATATTATGCTCTGTAATTTGTCCCTGGAGTTAGATGCAAAAGAAGTGAGGTTCCTTATCGTATGCCCTGACCCATCCAAAAGTAGGGATGGATGGGCCTCTAAGATATCTGCCATAGCATCACAGTTAAAGGGAAATTCCAGTGGCATCTCTCCTAGTATCCTGGAGTTATGCCACTGGAATACTGTGTACTAGCTCCAACATCTCTTCTGGTGAAGGGGAAATATCCTCAATTTCTTTTTTAGACTTCAGTAAACCGATCAGGTCAGCGGTCTTCTTGGGGAGCACTCCAGTTACCACCACAAAGACCAGGTGAGCCACTTCCTAAGGCCATTGGTTCTCACTGAAAGATCTCCTTCAGGGTGCAGGACGACATAGTGCTATCTATCAGCCCAAGGCATAAATTTGTGCATGGTGGTGGATAATATTCATCACTACAGATATATTCCCTAGATTCCATCCACTGAGTTCCAGTTATTTCCAACAACTCCAGAGCTCTATGGTTGTGTATGATCTCAAGAAAAAGTGGCCATTCCACTAGGTTTAGAATGCACATGCTCACATTTGGAATGGCATCTCCAGCTCTCTTGGGCCAAAAGTTATTCATCACCAAGGGGAAGGAAAATCTGATATTTTGCACAGCATGCTCTGAGAGCAACCTGCTTCAAAATTGCCTGTGGTGCTTGGTAAATATGATGGTTTCCATACCTGCTCCAAAGATACCAACCCAGAATATCTACAGTTTGAATGCTAGAAATTACATATTGAAGAAACACTCCAGCTAATTCTTATACACACACAGCAAAGTTTGAGGGCTCTGAGGTAGACAATGAAAGAAGTAAAAGCCAGAGAAAACACACCTGTTCTAAAAAGTCGTATTTTCTTTAAATCTTTGTTCCTGACTTCTTTGCCTGATGACCTCCTCCTCTGCCTTTTTGTGTATGAGGTTGACTTTAACAAGAGGGGAAAAAAGATATAAAAATAAGAATTACAAAGGTTAAATTCCCATTTATAAGGCAGAGTGTTAAGAGACGCCATCTATAGCTGTTGAAACAATAAATAAAAGCGTAAGCATATTATTTTAGATGATAAAGGTCATCTCAAGGATCTAAAAGCAGTGAACAAAAGTGTATATTGGCAGGACCAGAAACAGTATGAAACAGGCTAAATCTATAGTGTGATTTTTTAATACAGATAGGTATTATTTTATTGTACTGCTTAATACACTTTTCAAAATAAATTTTATTAAACATGCTGATAAATAATAAATTCTGACTTTTAGTGTGGCTTATATGAACTCTTCCTCTCTTAGGTTCAAAGGGATTTATTCCAGCAGGTTGGAAGCCTCTTCTGAACATTCTCTTTTTCTTTGGAGTCTGGAATGCTTTTGAGATGTCTGCTTTTGTGCTCTTATTAGCTATTTCATTGGTGAAATCAGCATCCTCCTGCTGTCAAAAAGGGAAGAGAAGAAGAAAATTAAACTTCTTTTTTTTTTTTTTTTAGAAAGTGAGTTAGAATGAACTTCCTGTTCCCACAGAGCGATGATGCTGCCCATGTTACACTATTAAACATCCCCTGTTAACAGTAGCACAGAACATAACAGTTAAATCATTTCATGCCCAGCGTAGCAGGAGTTGTGTGTCCCTGGAGCACTGATAGGATGAAGACAAGACCTGACCATTGATCATAAGCCTTTATTTCCACTGGATACTTTCCAGTGTTGCCAATGATACATGTGCTGTGGGAGCTCTATCCCTGAGAGGGCCATGTGTGAAAGATGGACAGTTGCCTTAATTTTAATGTAAAATAGGAAGAATGTAAGAGAGGAAACATTTATTGAGTTCTGACAGTAGGCTCAATATTTTAAATTACTTTATTTCATTTCATTTTCACCCTGTGAAGTAGATTATTAATTTCACTAATTTATTAGATTGGGGAGACTGGTATTCAGAAAGGTTAAGTAGTTTGACCAAGATCCATTTAGAAAGCAGTGAAGTAAGATTCAACCCTCAGTCTGTCTAAAAATCGATTCAGAGCTACTGGCTACTGGTAGATGTGCTGAGGGGACTCCATCCCATTAGGGGACTCTTTCAAGGATTAAGTATTGTATAATGAATATAAAGGCTTCTAATCAAAATACAGTAAATGTTAGTTCCCTTCTTTAAAAACAAGGCCTCCAGCCAGAGTCTCTTGGGTTAAATGAGAAGAAATTGTATATGTACATCCCCAACTTTAATTCAGACTCCTTGCAGGCAGGAGATCTTGTGTTCATCATGTATCCATAATGCTTAGAAGGTGCACATGGCAGATGTTCACTATTTATCTCCTGAATATTAAACGATTAAACAACGAGATGAAAGATGGATAAAAGATTTGATTCCTCATCCAAAAGATCAAAGAAATAACTGACATCCAGAAAACAGCAAAAAGGACAAAGAGGGACATTTTGACATAATCAGCTTGAGGCACTCCTGTTAACACTACCTAGTCGGTCATGTCAAAATGAAAAGCACTGATTTCTTCTCTCTCTCTTTTTTTTAACCAAGTAATGTATGACATAGAAATCACCAACACCTGGATGGGGCAGTTGGTTAATGTCCAGCTCTTGATCTTGGCTCAGGTCATGATCTCACAGTTCATGAGCTCAAGCCCCGCATCAGGCTGTATGCTGACAGTGCAGAGCCTGCTTGGGATTCTCTCTCTCCTTCTCTCTGTCCTTCCCCTGCTTGTCCACTCGCTTGCTGTCTCTCAAAATAAATAAATAAACTTTACAAATTTCTTTAAAAATAAAAAAAAAGAAATCACTACCTTCTCTCTCCTCTGCTTCCTAGGGCCTGATCACAGCTGTTTTACTTCCTAACCCCTGCTCTCCTGTTCATGAATCTGGCATCATGTCTAAAACCTACAGGGTAATAGCCAGCCCACTTGTACATACTGGTGAATTTCCAAGGGTCCTTGTAACTATTGGAATGCTATGATAATGGTCATAAATAGTGTTTATGAACTTCAAGGAATGTTTAGGCTTTGAGTTATGCATGTTTCAGGATCCAGCCTGAGCTCTGTGCTTAGCTCCATGGACTCCAAGAACCCTAGTAGATAACTGTAAAACCCTCCTAACTGATCAATATGTCCATTATATACCTAATAGCCCTGCTTAACTTGAAATTCACATTCACAAGTCCACATTTTCTTTACACACACTACCACACACATGTACAAATGCATATACACAACAACAAATGAAGGCGGCTGGTCAGTGAGGCAGGAAAAAAATATCAAAATACATTAAATCTAAGATTATCTACAAAAAATCAGTTGTTTAAAATGGAACATTCACACAATGATGAATATTACTTCTGCCCTTCAGTCTTTAATCAAACAAGACATTCTTCACCTCAGGTTTTAAAAGTATCAGTCAGCTATTTCTGATGGCTTTTTTTACACTGAAAATTAATCCAAAGTCTCTGCTATGACTAACAACTTCCATTATAAACAGCAGCATCTAGCTATTGATTTATTATCTACTCCCACTTGGCATAATACACCTTGGGTCCTTTTAAAAAACCTTGTGAGATTCACCTCAGTCCCACATGGCTAAGTGATAGAATCAAACCCACCATGGTCACAGAATCCAGGCGCAATTTTACTTGTCATCTTGAAAAAGCTCAGACCTTGCTTCCAGATTCAACTTTCTCTTGAACTTGGATGGCTGTTTTGCCTGGTTTGCTCTTCAGCAAGTTATCATTTCTCTTACTTTAATGCACACCCTGCAAAATGCCAACATAGCTGGACTTTTTACTGACTACATCTGAACAGAGGTCTGTTTTACTACCCTTTTGACTAGCTCAATTTGTCTTCATGACAGCAAGTTAAATAAGAGTACTAATTTCATACAGAGAAGAGGGTTTCCCTAATGAAAAATGAGCAATGTTAAATCTACAAAGGATTGTGGGCAGTGAGTCCATTTTGTTTTTCTGAATTTTAAACACTGGGAACTTCACTCTTTGAATCAGTGGAGACCCATCTGAGTGTTTGCAGAGCACTCACTGTACTCTCTAAGGTAGATGAAACAATTAAAACTGTAGAAGATCTCTTGGACCATACAATCCACTCCCTGATAGGACAAGATGTCTGTAAGTAACAGATGTCGGACTGGTTTGTGGTATCAGGACGTTCATGCGAAAATAGATTATATAACTTCCCTTGAGGAAATGATAATATAGACACCTTAATAGCATTTCCTCCTTAATTTCCATATTATGTGTTAATAAATATCATTGCATAAGTGATCTGATCTAAGCATCTACCTAATCTCCATTCTTCACCTCCCACTTAATTTCTTCCTTATGACATAGAATGTGATTTTCTCATTATCAAAGCATAAATAAAAAGCTACCTGTCTCCCCAAGAGAAGAAACATTTTGATTAAGGAAGAAAAAGAAGGCAAGTAAGAAGAGAACTTGGACTACTTAACCATATCCACTCTAAGGTGCACCCTCAGAGTGCACCTTAAGCTCTAAGGAGCTGGCAGATCATTGTAAAACAGACCTGTGTGTTTCCTGTATTATAATGTGATCTACATCCATAAAAAAGATAATCCTTCCCCTCAAAATTAGAGTGAAAAGGAAGAAAACGAATCGCTCCTTCCTACATAACCACTCATTGTTCTGCTTCCATTCTAGGGGTTCTTAACCTGGGACCCATAGATAGAATGAGAGAGTCCACGAACTTGGATTCGAAAAAATACATCTTTATTATTTTAAATGACTTTAGGTGAAATTTAGTAATGCATTCAATTTTAAATGTAGGAAAGAAGTATCAGTGATGCCTGTCATTTTGTCACAAATAACGGACATATTTTCATATCACACTATGGCAGTCACAGATATCTCAAAATATTATTTATGCTCATGCCTAATTTGATATCATGATAGTTATTAAACCACTTCCTGACTGCACCCAACTTTCCTGTTTAAAGATGCTTGTGCCCTTGCTGTGATGAGCACCGGGTATTGGATGGAAGTGTTGAATCACTATATTGTACACCTGAAACTAATATTACACTATATATATGTTAACTAGCTGGAATTTAAACAAAAAACTTAAAAAAAATAATAAATAAAGATGCTCACGCAACATAGCTGGCCAAACTACTGGATAATTCCTCATTTCAGAGTTACTCAGTTAATAGCGAAATCTAGTATTTGCATAGATACCCAGACAATGACTGTGTTTTCCAGTGTTCTGCATCTGCACTTGTTTGTTAACCAAGTGTGGAAAAAGATGAAAACTTATATGGTGACGTTTTTCATATCTAGGTAGATCAAATTTCAATTCCTAATCCTCCATAGGACAGCACAGCTTGTGGAACATAAAGAGGTCATGGTCCACAAGTAGTTAGCCTTCACACTGACAAATATTTAAAAGATAACATTGAACTTTAACTTGTCTATATTTTAAATTGTTTATCTAGTCAATTAATACATGAATATCGAAGCACATATATTACTATATCACAAACTTGTTTAATCCTATGGCAAAAGCATTTTAATACAATTGGTTTCCTTTTTAATCCTACATGTTTTATTTTATGCATTTTAAAATATTATCCTGGGGCACCTGGCTCGCTCAGTCTGTTAATCATTCAACTTCAGCTCAGGTCATGATCTCGTGGTTGGTGAGTTGGAGCCTCGCGTTGGGGTCTGTGCTGACAGCTCAGAGCCTGGAGCCTGCTTCAGATACTGTGTCTCCCTCTCTCTGCTCCTACCCCACCCCTCTCAAAAATAAATAACCATTTGGAGCACCTGGGCGGCTCAGTCGGTTAAGCAACTGGCTTCGGCTCAGGTCATGATCTCACGGTTCGTGAGTTAGAGCCCCATGTCGGGCTCCGTGCTGACAGCTCAGAACCTGGAGCCTGCTTTGTATGTGGTGTCTCTTTCTCTCTCTGCCCGTCTCCTGCTTGTGTTCTGTCTCTCCCTCAAAAATAAAAAAAAATATTTTAAAAAAATTTAATAAATAAACATTTAAAAAATCTTTAAAAAAAAATAAAATAAAATATTATCCTAAAAAGGGATTTACAGGTTTCACCAGACTGCTCAAAGTGTCCCATTTGCTGCTGTTACAAATTACCACAAATTTAGAGGCTTAAAACAACACGGGTTTATTATTTTATAGATCTGGAGGGCATAAGTCAAAAAAGGAGGGTCATGAAGCTAAAACCAAAGTGTCAGCAGAGTGTGCCCTTTCTGGATGCTGCCAGGGGGATCTGTTTTCTCATCTTTTCCAGCTCTAGAGAGGAACACACGTCTTGTCTCATTGCACCCAGCCTGCAATTACATCTCTCCAGTCCCTGCTTCCATCATGGTGGCTCTTTCTCTGACCACCCAGTCTCCTTCCTTCACTTACAAGGAAACTTGTCATTAACATTGGGCCCACCCAGGTAATCCAGGATAATCATAATCACATCTAGAAAGTCCCCTTTGCCATGTAAAGTAATATAGTCACACGTTCTAGGCATTAGGATATGGATATCTTTAAGAGACTACTGTTCTGCCTACTATCCTGTCCATAACACACACACACACACACACACACACACCCACACACACACACACACACACGTTAAGAACCCCTGTTGTATTTCCTACCACTCTTTCTGATATTACAAAGATATCAAGTAACACCCTTCATAACTCAAAGTAATGTGCCATGCTCTTTAATTTTGTTCAAAATCTTATTTAGCTAATAACTACTCTTGAGATTCACGTTCATGTTCTGGAGAATAGGGTAACATTATAATCACAAAATCTGTAACATAACGCCAAAAACTCAGTGAAAATTGATGATATACACACATCTAAGGAGTTGACATCTATACAAAATTGATACAATGTATTGAATAAAGCAAAAGGATTTCAATGAGCGTATCTATCATATATCCCTCTGATTTACAAAGTAAAACCTTCAGCGAACAAATTCAGAAGTGTATTTTTTCCAATAAGAGGACACCTAACAATCTCTCTTTAATCAAGGTCAAAGTTGGTTAACAATAGCAGCATTATAAATAGTAGTTAGAAGAGTTAAGTTTTATTCCCTTTTAATTTTATTAAATGTCCCTCACCTTGCCATGCAATGCTGGAAAACTTATGCAGAGTTTATTCTCTCCATGCACATACATACTCTCCCTCTCTCTTCTTTGCCAGATAAGTACTGATAAATTTACCTGGTATTCTTAGATGTTTAAAAACCTAAAACAGAATGTATAAGCACAGAATCAAGTGTTTGTAACTACTGATCAACTTAAGCTCTCACTCAGTCTGCTTTCCCCCACCTCCTCTCCCCTTCCTACCTGAAAAAGGAGATTAGGACGTCAGCGATGTTTCAAGAGCCTCCCTGATTTTATGGCATGAAATCTTTCCTATTTCTCCAACGTTGAACTGATGTCTCTGCTGTGTTCTTTTTGCAAAGATCTGATACTACAATTGTTTACAACTATAAGGTACCTCGCATCTTCTTAGAGATTATTGGTGACCACCTTCAATAATAAGCGTTAACATGAATTATTTTAACCATGTAATTTGTTTACATGATTTTAAAGCCCCAAAGTATCTATGTGAAGCTGATCATAATTTTGCTACTTTATAACACTATAATGTTTTATTTCTATTGCCACATGTACAGACACACACACATCACATATGTGTATATCATTTCAAAAGTCAGATTTAAAAAAAGAACAAATTGGCAGAAATGTCTCTACCCCCTAATATAATATGATGATATAAGGCTATGTATAATTCAAGTAGGCAAAGTTGTCAGACACTTTTCACCTTGTTGCTTTTTTATTACAAAGCTGCTCTAGGATTCATTTTACTATAGAATAAAAATCTCATTATTCTCAAAATAAAATAATTTAATAGGAAAAAATTCTTCAGATATTTTAAACACTTTTGTAAAGTCATGGTTTCTTAATCAAACTTGAAGCTTTCTAGAATCCAAAGGACTTTAACAGCCAATTTTTGCCCTTTCCCTCATTTACATACAAATTCTTTTCTCCTACTTAAATGCCATCAAGTTACCTTAAATTAGTGATGAGGTGGGAAAACAGAAAAAGCAGAATATCCTAGGAGATAGAATAATTATTGCTTTTGCAGTCGAGCACAGCCAATTATCTTTGGTGCTGTGATATTTAACAAGGGAATCTCAGAAGGGACACTCTGTCTACCTGTCTGCATGCACAGGAATGCTATGGCCATCCCAAGTAATTCACCTGTAATTCTCTCCTGCATAATTTTCTACCATTAGCATCACATCAGGATTATTACATTGGACCATGTGGCTCCACTTGATTAAATACGTAACATTTTGAGTTTGCTTATTTGTGTACTTGTTTTCACTATTCTTTGCTAGGAGGAAAGTTAAATGAAATGTGGAGAGCTAGTGTGGCATAATGGGGGTCAGGAAACGTGAGTCTTGGTCTTAGGTGAACAACTACCACCATTCACCAGTTGTGGCACCTTGAGTGAATCAGGAATCTCTTTAAGCTCTCACCATCCTCCACCTCCTATGCCTTACCATGCTCCATGCTTCTTGGCAAACTTAACATATAGATTACACTTTTTGACTCTAGTTATCAGCTATATTGCTTCACAAATATTTTAATAAATCTTCAAACAAAAATTAGAGACCATGCTTTTTGTTTAAGATCACAAAAAACTATATAGTAAGATGAGAAATGCAATTCTATTAACAGGTGGAAAGGTTTCCTCATTGGAGGTAAATGTGCTCTGAGAATACTGGTAAGATTCCAAGAGATAACGTTTTAGGTGAAACTGAGCTTTGTTAGATAGAGAGACAAATTTGCCAGATACTCTAGACAGGGAGAGGGTCAGGCAGAAAAGCGAAAAGAAAGAATGGAGTGTGGATCCAAGAAAAAAGAAAAGGAATGTGTCAGCAGTGTAACTTCTCTCCGAATCATAATCATAATAATTACTGAAATTATTAAAGCCTGGATGGGAGTGAATCTCTGTGGGAATACTGAAAGACTGGTCTTTGCCTCTGCACCAGAGATCAGCAAACTTTCTTCTAACAGGGCCAAATAACAAGTACTTCAAGCTTTGCAGGTCATATGGTCTGTGTCACAGCAACTCAACTCTGCCCTTGTATCATGCCATAAACTATATGTGAATGAATAGGTATGGCTCGTATCTGTTCTAATAAAACTTTATTTTTGAACACTGACATTTGAATTGCATATAATTTGCATGTTTCACAAAATATTGTACTTCTCATTTTTTCAACCATATACAAATGTAACATCCACTCTTAATTAAAGCGGGATTACAAAGATAGTCAGTAGGCCAAATTCAACCTGCAGGTCATGGTCATAGTTGGCCAACCCTTGCTCTAGACCAGAGTAAGAAGCAGAAGAAACAAAGCAGCCTTATCTAGGTAATGAGGACATGATCCCAGACATTCAGCAATTGTAGGAAGAGTTCTAGACTATCACCAGCTGGGGAAGTAGGTTTGATTCACTGTAATCAGATCCCTAAAAAGTAGCCTGGGTCCCAAATGACATTTAGATTACAGGTTGAAAAGATTGGAAGTGTTGGCCAGATATATTCATTGTAACTCTGCAAATAACTCAAAATAACTTTGACCAATATGGGGGGGGGGGGGGGGTGCAGAATAGAATAAGGCGGGGGTGTAGAATTAGAATAAGGCTCAAGGGTGTCTCGAACACAAGTAGAAGATAGTATGAAGTAAACCACTAAATTTCCAAAAGAGACCATAGTCCTTTGAAGGTAAAATGACAAAAGCCTTGAGAGATTAATCAAATCTGAAAATCTAAAAAGGATTCCAGGAAGGAGGAACAGCTTGACTGATGGCGCAGAGGCAAAAATAAGTCACTGTGAATTACTGCAGAAAAATTAGGCTGTGTGAAAGGAAATACAGTTGTGGCCCACCCATCCCATCTCCTGCCCATGGAAAACCAGTGCTTTGAACTCCTTCTCCAGCTTCAAGGCAGCACCACATCTGAGACCAGAATGTAGGAGCAGAAGGCAGGCGTGCCCAGGAGCACTCAGCTTCTCCCAGGGAATCCTGACACATAGGACCCACCCAGGAACCAAGAGCCCAGGGAAGGGCCTGAGGTGTTATCAGCTGAGGTCATGAAACCCCAAAAGAAGGAGGGGGCCAGGCCTATGTCAAAGGCTGGTGTATGCACCCAAACAGGGAAACATGTAATCATTTGAAAGGTATTGACTGGAATGAGTGACTTCCAGAAATAAGTAGATGCTTCTTTTTCTCTCACCTCATCCACCTCCAAGGAGAAAGAGAAGTTCTAATAGTAGTCAAGGTAGAAAGGGCTCCAAGGACACAACTAGGGCACTGAAGAAGGGAGTGGATTATTTCAGAGTACAGAGAAAACAAAAGGAAGTTCTGAGTTAAGGCATCATTTGGCCTCTGGCCTTTCTATACCCTCTTAGGTGGCCTCTCCCTCTGGGAGCTGGTCTCCGTATGGTGGAAACAAGGAGATCATCCCTGGGTTGCTCTTTGCAGGGGAAGAGCCCCCAGCCAGGAACACCTAGCAGGACTTTTCATGGGTTTATCTTTCCATGCCCTTCCTCATCTCTAGGTGACAGAATGTGCCATGTCAGGATCAGAGGCCCTAGTTCTCTCAGAAGCAGAGGCTTAGACAAGAGGCAAGAGGAACCATGCCAGCATTTGTGAGATTTCCTCATGAGGATGACAAAGGTGTGTAGCCAAAGTCTTTTATTAATTATTTTAAGCTTTTTTATTTGTTTTGAGAGAGACAGAGACAGTGTCAGTAGGGGAGGGGCAGAGAGAGAGAGAGAGAGAGAGAGAGAGAGAGAGAATCCCAAGCAGGCTCCACACTGTCAGCACAGAGCCTGATGTGGGGCTTGAACTCACAAAACCATGAGATCATGGCCTGAGCCAAAACCGAGAGTCAGATGCTTAACCAAATGAGCCACCCAATCGGCCCACCAAAGTCTTACCTGGTGGTAAAGAGGCTTCCTTTGCTGGAGTGTCCTCAAAGCATTTTCTCTCCTTCTGAGTCAAATCCCTTTCCATCAGAAACTAATTTGTTTCCATGCTGGGAGTCAGGTTGGCATTCTGTGCCTGAACCAGGAAGAGGGCCTGGGCAGGGACAGGACACAGAGTGGCAGCAGGTCCAGGGGCCTGGCAGTGAAGGAGGGCACAGAATTCACTTGAGGGGAGGAAATACAGTGGAGAAATGGAGCTCACTCTGTTCAAAAGAGTTATTTTCCTTTTGAAAGACTCCATAGGTAATCTTGGTGCAGTACTTGAAGGTCTGGGAAGAAAGAAAAACTTCCCGGATTGGTCCTCAGAAAACAGTCCAAGTCTGTTTCTGTCATGTGCCTTAGGGAGAGACCTCTCCAGACACCTAGCAGAATGAGCACAGCATCTGTGCTGACACCAATAAGGAAAAAATAACCAGGACCTTCAATCCACCTCCCTTAGATCATAAACTGATCATTAGTTGGAGAGAAGGAGCAGTTTTTGCCCACCTGGGATTATGCAGTTAGAAACAGTCTGGAAGGTTTTATGTTTTCCTCCAAGGCAGCCACAGGGATGAAGAGCAGAGAAATGAGAAGGAGTGACAAGGGACAGCTCCCTGCTGAATCTGACATCTTCGTGCTCTGATACATTTAGAATGCATGGAGTTACTGGGCCTCATGGCATATGACTCCCAAGAGGAGGTTGCCTTCCTTGCTTACATAGGCATGGATCCTGTGGTGGTCAGAGCCCCCAGGGAATGTAACAACCCTGACTGGTATTCCTGAAGGAAAAAAACAAAAAAAATACTGGTGCAGCTTATGCTTCAGAAGAGAGACTATCAATGCTCAGATTTCCCTATTGTGTGACATTTGGCTTAGAATAGAAAAGAAAATGTGAAAGGAAAAGACATTGAGAGTCTTCTGCATCTTTGACTTGCTCACCAGGGGAACAAAGAATAGTTAATACATGATCTCTAACTTTGGTCTGCCAGTTTGAATATACCATGTTATTCTCAGACTGAAATGATAGAAAACAAGCTTTACCAATGGTATCCTACTGAACAGCTTTGAAAGTCGTTGGTTCAAGAGCTATATTAAGAAATAAGGACGCTTCCTGAAACCAATGAAATGTAGTATTTGCTTCTGAAGATAGGCTGCATACAATCACTATTCAATGGCCACCTATTTTCTCCCCTACACTCAGCATGTATATAGTACATATATATTACACAAATATCCTCTATTGGACATAAATGCTGCAACACACATACACATCAACACACATATACAAAGACTCGGTTCCTTTGTTCAAGGAGTTTACAAGTGGTTGGTAATTACTATTACAATCATTTCTCACCACAGTATACCACATGCCATTTCCAAAGTTATTTTTATAGTCAAAGCTCTTAAAAGCTGATTTTAGAGATAAAAAATACTTTTTCAGGAAAAAAAATCATTGGGAATTGCTAAAAACACAGAAAGATAATGTGCAAGTAACAGAATGGAGTCAAGAAGCAACAAAAATTCTTAAACCTTCCCTGCACCCCTTCTCATCACCACTATAAACCTTGAAATTAGTCACTTTGGGCTACAGAACAATTAGGCTAAAACTGATGATGAAGTCAAACTTTTAATTATTAACAAAAATTATAAATTCAAAAATCTTTCCTTAAATACTCTACTAATAAAGAACTGCTTCTATATGTTACCTAGTTTACTATCTTAAGCATGACTCTATTTTAGAAGGGCTACATGTTTTGTTGAAAACCAATCTTTTCCTAATATTACATAACTGAATATTTCTTTTTTCAATGTGTTGCTATAGCATTCAGCCAAACAATAAAATTAATTTAGTTGAAGCACCTGTGATAAACTCCAAGCCTTTGCAGAAGTGATTAATCATAATATGAAGAAAAACAAAGCTAGCTTTAGAAAGACTGAAAATAAGAAATCTAGAATACTCTTAACCATGTTGGAAATAGTTTCCAATCTTTTCTGCCTCCAGCGTGCAAATGTATCTTCCAACGTAGGTAGAGAAAAATAACGGTCAAATATTTAAGGTTAACATTTTTTTTTCTTTGAAGCATTTGGTAGAGAACTGGAAAAAAAAATAAGAGCAGGGGAATGGTAAAAATGACACAACATTTCACTCAACATTTATTCAGTGTAATGTTCATGCCAATCACTGTGCGAGAGGCTGAGAACACATAAGTAAACAAAACTTGGACTTGCCTTCCCAAGGAGTGACCATTTGCTTATATTGGAGAAGACATTTCCTAGTAAGATGATCGTCTCCTCTATCTTTCATCTTGGCCACATCCCTAAATCCTACCTGCTAGTCAAAAATTAATTAGCAGAAAAATGACTTAATAGTCCTTCAAACTCAATACTTCCAAACCTCAACAATTTTCTGTAACTCCACGTGTCCTGCACACCTCACCCATCATCGTTCCTGGTCCCACAAGCTAGAACACTCTGGGCTAGCTTCAGCTCTTCACCTTTTCTCTTACCTCTGTTATGTGTCATGCCAGCCTATTTGACCACAGAAATAGCTCTTCAGATCTTCTTCCCATCCATCTTATGTCCTCTTCCTAATTTAAGACCTTGTGATCTTGGCAGTGAACTAATGAAAAGGCACATTCAGTGCCTCTTCCAAGCTCCTCCCTCTCCCTTAAGTCCTTTGCACCAACACAAGGGCTATCTTCCAAAACACATGAAGATCTGATCATGTCTCACTGTCCTACTTGAAAACTTCAGCTGAGAAAGATTACCAAGTTCTTTCAAGTGGCACTAAAGCCCCTAAATATGGCACAGCTTACCATTTAGAGGCCACTGCATGGTATGCATCCACACACCTCATGCCATGCTAAACTATATCCTCTTCTTCCAAAAACAATCCAGATATTCATACTTGCAAACCTTTCTCCCACCGGTTCATGTGCAGAGAGTGCTCTCTTGCTTACCACCATATCCCCAGACTACACAGATTTGCAGTCTCTGGTTAGAAGCCAGAAAGAGAGTAGAGACTTGTGGAAAACTAGGCCTTGAGGCAAAAGCAGGTGGGTGGACATGATTTGGTCAGATACTGGCAAAGTTTAAGACTAAAATGAGAAATCTGAATATATAGGGACCTTGAAATCTGAAGGAGGAAAATCCAAGTACAAAGCTGGCAAAATTTAATAAGGAAAAAGGCATGCTTTGTCTACCGGGCATTTGATGTATCTGTAAAATGGTCATGAACAGTGATTCTTGACTTGATGCTTCTTTAGAGGACCCAGGACTCCACTACTGCGCTCTCCTGGGTTTTCTCATGAACACAGACCTCTACAAGGCTAAAGACTGACAGAACGTAACATCGCAGCCCATTCACATAGCAGCAGAGTATTAGGCAACATTGCTCCCATAATGAAGAACTATTTCTCTGAGGTTGACTAACAGGTGGGTTTCAAGAATTTTTGATAGCACTTATTTCATAGTGTTCTCTCCTTGGCATACTTCCTAGCTCTAAGATTTCTGTTTAATGAAAAAAAATTGCTGCCATGCAAAGGAGAGCTAAAAACAGCATATGCAATTTTATATAACCAGGCTTATCCTAGCATGTCAGGTCACCTTAATCCCTCAGTGAATAAGCACTAGTTGAACTACTGAGATATTTCCATCCATTATAGTCTCATTTCTTGAATGTCCGAGGCATCTGTAACCAAGAGCCAATTACCACTGTAGTTCATTAATCATCAGTGTTGCTTAATGCCAAGAACTGGAGGGAAGCTGCCTACATTGTTTTACTTAAGTTTCTCTACAAGAAATGCATAAATGAATAGCTGGTCCTACAAGAGTAGGCTAGTCTTGTGTAGGCTCTGGATAAACTGCACATGAAGTCTCATAAGAAGTTTCTTACGGGGCTCTTGGGTGGCTCAATTGGTTATGCACCTGACTCTTGATTTTGGTTCAGGTCCTGATCCCAGGGTCGTGAGATCGAGCCCCCTGTTGGGCTCTGTGCTGAGCATGGAGCCTGCCTGAGATTTTTTTCTCTCCCTGTGACCCTCCCCGTGCTTGCTCTCTCTCTCTCTCTTTCTCTCTAAACAAAACAAAACAAAAAAGTTTCTTCCAACAAAATGTGGTGTTTCATGTAGTTTCTGTGTAAGTTTTAGCAATAAACCATAAATTCACATATCACATGTAATATTTTTATATTTTATAAAATGCCTATTGGACTATCAAAACCTATTCAAAGGTTTTACTGTATCTAGAGATCAGTTATAGGAGTATTGTTACAAATCTATGTTATCAAAAACTGCAGCCTATTATGTACTCAATGAGCTTAAATGTGAAACCTAAGCCATATCAAGTATATTGTTTTTCCAAAATGAATACAACTTCCCATACGAAGAATGTTTGTACTTTTAAGAAAACTATTTGTAGTCAAATACATACAGAATTTAAACACTTTCATAGAGCCCTAGAAGACAGGTACCACTGCAAAGGGGATGCTATTTGTTCTAAATGGACCCCACAGATTAGGAAAACTAATTTTATCCATAAATGGGTAAAAATTCTACAGGATGGATTTTGGCTCCCTAATGAAAGCATGTCATGATAGTCAGATGCTCTAAGATAGAAAGCCATACCTTGGCAAAGAGCAAAATGTAGGACCAAGGAAATGTCGGGGACACTGAAGCTTGAGCACATGAAACCATAACTTCCCAGGGCAGAAAATAATGACTTTTAAGAAAACAGATACTTAAAATTTTTAATTTAGGTGTTGTTCTGTAACTTAATTTTTTATGTGTTGTCATAGCCTCCACTATCCCAAATCTCCAACAAAGGCAGTTACACACAGAAATTCAGGGAGAGACAATCTGAACCATACCCACCAGGCCAGTAGGGAATAGAAAATGGGAAAGCGCAACACAGAATGGGAGTGGGCAATTCAGAGGAATAGCCATTCAGAGCCAAGAGAAATTAAAAAGAAATGTAAGTTTCCCAGAACTCACAAGAGGTATTAGGTGCTAAACAGAAAATGGAAGATGGAAGCCAATTTTGCTTTTGATTTCAGAAGACAATATGAGCCCAGAATGTATCGGGGTTATTACCATTTATTTATCCAGATTGATTCAGCACCTACTATGTGCCAGCTACTAATCCAGGCTTTGGACATAAAGGTAGAGTAGGCAGAGCAGAGAGAGTAGAGGCAAGTAGTAGGAGGTGAGGCTGAGAGCCAACAGGGCAGACTACAGGGGCTGGTAGGCTGTGATAAGGACCTTCCATGACGAGGTGGTCTCTGAGCGAGATGGGAAGCCACTGGAGAGCTCTGAATGGAGGAGTAACTCAACCTGACTTACATCCTGTCCAAGGTGTTTAAAACAGTCTAAATGGAACAAGGGAGGAAACAGAAGACCAGCTTGAAGGCCAGTAGTTTGAAGGTCCTCCAGGTGAGAGACAGGGACAGGATAGATGTTCTCAGAGGAAGTGGTGAGAAATTTGGAGCATAGATATATTTTGAAGGTAAAGAGGACAGGATCAGCTGACAAATCGGACGTGGGGTGCAAGAGAAAGAAAATTCGGGGAAGATTCTAAGGTTTTCATGTTGAGCAGCTGCAAACATGAAATTCAATTCAGATTTCCAAATCAGAGACTTTTTCCCCTGCCTTTAAAGTCTAGGGAGGGACAGAACTGAAAACAGTCAAATGGCAACATTAGAACCCGCAAGGATGTTTCAGCCATGCTAAGCCAGTCTCCTTCCCCATTCTCATCCTGAAACATAAAAGAAAGGCAAAGTTTCTCCATTGTTAACCTGCTAAGAGTTAAAGCTCAACAGTCTTTAATAGTACATTGCAAATGATAGCACTTCATGACTATTTTCATTAAGTAAAACTAACATCTTATTTTGATTTTAAATAACTTTTGAGCAGATTTTCATTATTTGCAATTTTCTCACTTGGAGGAAAACTGCCTTAACTCATAACAGTCTGGAAAGCTTTAGAAGTTCCTTGGAAGAATATTATGGTAGCTCTAAAAATATGACCGTAAGTCTGACCCTGCATTAATGCCGGAGGAGAGAGAGAGAGGAAAAGGGAACAGAGCAAGTTAGAAACCAACTATTAGAGCTACTTTGAACTACTTAAGGTTACCCAAGACATACTAATCTCTGGGCCTGTTTTCCAATTTGTAGACTTAAAGTGAAAATGTATCACAGGATTGACATAAGGAAATGTCTTCTTTTACAAATAAAAGCATTTAATAAAAGTATGTTGATATTCCCAATGTTTGGGGTATATTTTTACTATGCAATAAAAGTAAAATTTGGTCAGAGGAAAAACAGTTGTGACAGCTTGCAAGCCTCACTGTGACAAACATTAGCATTTGCTTCTTTTTTTAAAAATATGACCACTTTTAGCCATGACTAAATCCAACAGCTCCAAGAGGGTTGTTCCCAGAATCATGTGGTGCTGTGCCCACCCTCCTTCGTGAGGATGAGTGGAGCCTCCCATGACAGCAGACTTCAGCCAGGCTGTCCCAGCTCCAGCCTCACCCCCACCCACTGGGGAAAGATAGGACCGATCGGCACTAAGCCCAAACTATCGTAGCTCTTGCTGCTTTTATTATCTTAATTACCATATTCCTTTTGCCACTGTTGCACAAAATGCTCTATTTCCTTTCAGCAGCTCTTAAACTTTCTTGGCTTATAGACCTGTCAGGCAGTCTGGGGAAGTCTCCTGGGCCCTTCTCAAAATCACATTTTTTAATTCATTAACATAAAATGCACAAGATTACAAAAGAAACCAGTTACATTCGAACACAGTTGTATCCTTACTCCCCGTGGCAGTTCATGGACAAAGTAACAGTTCACAATGTTTTTTCCTTAGTAATCTTGGAAACCCACTTGTGGCCCCACCCCACAAACTGTGAGATCATGTCCTGAGCTGAAACCAAGAGTTGGATACTTAACCAACCGAGCCACCCAGGTGCCCCCAAATTACTTACATTTTAGCCCTCAGTTTTTATGTCAAAAACATGTTGACCAAAGTAAGATTGTTCATCAGAAGCTTAAAATAAATTGAGAATTAACAGAGACCATGACAATTTGGGCCATTAAAAGGAAGTGATTAAATTGTCTGATGCCCCCCCTAACAACCCAAACCATACACACTGCTGGTCTATACCCCTCATCCCAGCATCTCATACTCCACATGCCTAACACACTTACTGTGAGGTCAGTGTGAGCTACACTTATGCCTTCACAGAGGCCATCATCTGGGACTGCTTTTCCTAACCACACATTAAGGCACACGTAGTAATATAATTTGGAGGAACAAAAGTATAGCCAGGGGAACAGGGGCTTCTGGAGCATCTTTACTATTAACCAGGACCTAGAACCTCCAAGGCTTCTACAGATTTGAATGTAGAGCAACGTGAAATAGGAGTTATGCAATAATTACTTTTTGAATGACTAAAGATGACTGTAGTCTTTACTTCATAAAATATTCATACATTTTACTTTTTTGTTTATTTCAAATTTTTACTTATTTTTCTTAATTCTTTCCACATTTATTTATTTTTGAAAGACAGAACTTGAGTGGGGGAGGGGCAGAGAGAGAGGGAGACACAGAATCTGAAACTGGCTCCAGTCTCTGAGCTGTCAGCACAGAGCGCGACTCGGGGCTCAAACTCATAGACTATGAAATCATGACCTGAGCTGAAGTTGGACGCTTAAATTTTTATTTAAATTCTAGTTAGTTAACATATAGCACAATATTGGTTTCAGGAGTAGGATTTAGTGATTCATCTCTTACATATAATACACACACATATACATACGTATATGTATATATATACATATATATGTACATATACATATGTACATACATATAATACATATACATATAATCACAAGTGCCCTCCTTAATGCCCATTTAGCCCATCCCCCTCATCCCCTTGTCTCCATTGTGCCACCTATTGAACAAATTCAAACAATCAACTGCTAGAGTTTCTGGTACTTAAAAACAATACTAATATATTACAAATATTTTGTATTATTATACAAAATTACACATAATTTACATATATAATTTATATTTATATATTTATATATAATTTATACACATATAAAATATATTAATTGCCTGTGTTCCATTTCTCACTAATTTTTTTATTTTTTTTTAATGTTTATTTATTTTTGAGAGAGAGACAGAGCATGAACAGGGGAGGGGCAGAGAGAGAGGGAGACACAGAATCCGAAGCAGGCTCCAGGCTCTGAGCCATCAGCCCAGAGCCGGAAGCGGGGCTCGAACTCACGGACCGCGAGATCATGACCTGAGTTGAAGTCGGACGCTTAACCGACTGAGCCACCCAGGCGCCCCTCACTAATTTTTTTTAAAGAACATGATAGAAAGCTTCTGCAGCTTTTGAGAAAATGACAAAGGAAAATCCACATTCCTGATTGATACACGGAGTCTAACAAAACCCAAAAAGATTTCAGATTTCTAGGATTGGTATGTTCAGAAGTTTTATATTTCCCTCAGCTTTGTGCTCTGTCAGATATAAACAGAACAAAAGAAAGATCTCTAGAGCAAACATGAAAATGCAGCAGAAATTAGGCTTCTGTATAGTGAATGTTACCTGCATGATTAAAAGGGGAAACAAGAACTACCTTCTTTCATGTAAATTATAAAATTAAAAGATCAGTTGTTATCCATGGGTGATCTGGGGTGAATCTATCCTCCTACATCCATAATTATTAAAACCACCACTTAATGTACAACATGAGCCTAACCTAGAGTTAGCTAGAAATTGTGCGATTTTGTAGCTTTTTTTAAGATTCTAAAACCCCAGTTCTTGAGATGGTTTTGATGTGCCCTTTAATTAGAGGCAGAAAGATGACCTAAACTTTGGCTCTAAAATACTGACTGAGTTCCATACACTTCCAGTGTATGATTATATGCCTGTCTGCTTTGTTTTAAAATAAAACTGATTACCATCAGCTAAATTTGATTATTAGACTTCTGTGAAAGAAAAAAAAAAATATATATATATATATATATATTTAAAAGGTTTTTAAATTTCTCAATTTCAAAAAAAAAAAAAGGTATTATAGAATTACAGTTGGAATTAAGTTTGGGGATTATTTTCTATTAATTCAATGAAAAGAGTTTCCTAAATATCAGTTTAAGATCTACTGATCAATATCCATATTATACTGATTCATACATACATGTATACATGAATATACCGATTAATACCTATCATTAACAGTCAACTTCTTGAATTGTATACTTTGGGCTACAAATAATAGAAAATCTGACTCAGAGTAGTTGAAATATAGGCTATTTCTTGTTTAGTAATAAAAGGCTGGACAAGGCAGTCCCATGGTTGCTCCATGATGACACTATGGGATTGCATCCTCATTCTAGGTTTTTCTAGGCAAGAAAAAATCCTCAGTCTAGGTTTTTCTTTGCATCCTCAGTCTAGGCAAAACTCAGTTTTGCCACAACCAGTTAGCTATGGCAAAACAAATTCCAACACCAGAGAGAACGTTTCCTCTCACCCCTCTATCCTTTCCGGGTGGATAGTCTCCCTTGAAGCCTCAGAAGTCTTCTCCTTACATGTCATCAGCCAGAACCGGATTTCATGCTGACAAACCAGTTGTGGTGATGGAAAACGAGATTGCCACAGTGGCATTAACATTCATGACTAATCCCCCAGGGCAGGCACACTGTTACCCAAATAACCTTAGGATCCTTTAGGCTAGGAAAGAGCAGGGAAACCCGGCAGTGTCTGCTACACACAATATGTGCCACATACTATAGACCAATTTTTTAAATCTTTAAAATTTTTAAAAGGAAACCACAATGTATACTTATACTTCATAAATGAAGAAAGCAAGGCTTCAATAAATCCAATGATTTGACAAAGTCACACTGCTCATAAGCAAGCAAGTCTGAACTGAGGACTGAGGCTTTGGAGCCTCCTATGCAGTCACTGATGACAACCAAACCACAAATAAAACAATGGTCCAGGTTCCTGTGGCTTGAAAGCCATCAACGTTAGGCTCTGTTCACCAAAATATGATTAGCAACTTCAGACTGTTTCTTCGAAAAAGATGTTCATGTGTATCTTCAAGATATCCTCCAAATGCTAATATGTTGTGGTTCCTCCAAAGAAAAACTCTCTCTGAAGTTGAGGTGACAGGGACCATCAGTTCCAGATAAGAGAAAATACAACCCCATCTACACTCTCCATAAACTGGGGCCGTGCGCCTTGAGACCAGAACAGGTCATATGTCATAGGTGGCATCTTTTTGATGATTTGAGAGCCTCATAATTGTTTATTGACTCAAGCCCAGCTTCACTTCACTTCTGCTTTAGGAGAAACTATTTTTCTAAAATTTAGTGGTAAATGATTTTTGAATAATGAGAACTTGGAGGGATGAAAGAGGAAGTTATATGAAGCGAGGCAAATAATTGAAGATGTTCATAATGCAAGTCATTTTTCTCCAGAAATAGTACCTGCTGAATTCCCTTTTTTTCCTGGGTGAGGAAAAAAATAACAAAAAAACTTGCAGTGTGTGTGTTAAGATATTGATGCTTGGGTATCACGTGGCAGAGCAGCTGCTATTCATAAAATTAGGCAGTAGCAAAGCTCAATGTTCTCAACAAGATGCTAATTATTTACTCTTACTTGATATATTCTTCCATAAATTTCCTATTATTTGCCTTATGTTCTGTCTGTGATCTCCCATCAAAGAAAAGCATATCACCATTTTTTGTGTTGTTAACATAATGTTTTTAGGGTAAAAGTTTACTTTAGAAAGATGTTTAATCCCAAATGCTAATGAAAATATAAGAAAATTGATAAGTAAGTAGAAGTGAAAAAGACACCACAGGGCCATATTCCCAGCATTGCTTTGAACTTGCTAATTGTTGTTCAGTGATAGCCCTTAATGTCACATTCCCTTTTCCTTAAAATGGAACTTGTAAAAACTGTTTTAAGAAAACAGTTTATTTTGGTACTGGTGGCACAAGAAGTTACCAAAGGAAATGTGTTACCTATATTTTGTTTAAAACAGCCACACAAATGATCCGTCCCAGATGCCTTGACATCTACTTTTGCTGGCAAAAATATAAAACAGCTCCAAGAAGCAGAGTTAGGAATATGATAAACTTCAGTTGTTCGTGGGAAATGAAAGAAAAGAAAAAATTAAGGGCACCTGGGTGGTTCAGTCAGGTGAGCACCTGACTCTTGATTTTGGCTCAGGTCATGATCCCAGGGTCATGGGATCAAGCCCTGCACCAGGCCCTTCACTGAGCATGGAGCCTGCTTAAGATTCTCTCTCTCTCCCTCTGCCTCTCTCCCCTGCTCATGCTCTGTCTCTCTCTGTAAAATAAATTTTCAAAAAATAAATGCTATTGTAAAAAGAACAAAGCAATCTAAAATTGTGCAAAATATAAATTCCATTTCTCGTAATTTCTGTGTTCCATGCTTTTTCTAAGATATGCCAAGAAAAACATTGTTGTGTTTAATGTAGTATCTAAGGAAATTTTTCAATTCTCTCCAGTATTTTTATTTGTGCCTATTAGGTTAGAAATGTATTTTTAAGTGCTTTACATTACACTGGTCATCAATCATAGGTATATATGGAAATAAAAATAAATACCACCGCTCTCAGCATTTTAAATATCCCTTTGAACATTGACTATGAGTACACAGCTCTTTTTGGCCTATATAAATGCCTTATCTTTTAGAGCTTGACAGTTTATAAAGTGCTGTGTGCTCCGTACTATCTCATTTGTTCTCATGTAACCACCCAAACCTTGAAGTGAATGGGTGGGTAATAATTCCTATTCTACCGATGAAGGTGGGTTCCAAGATGAAGAGTAATGTCCCACAGGTTGTGGTGGAGCCTGGAATAAAACACGGGTCTTTCGGGGGAGCCTGGGTTGCTCAGCTGGCTAAGCATCAGACTTCAGCTCAAGTCATGGCCTCACAGTTCATGAGTTTGAGCCGTGTTGGGCTCTGTGCTGACAGCTCAGAGGCAGAAGCCTGCTTTTGAATTTTGTGTCTCCCTCTCTCTCTGCCCTCCCCCACTTTCACTCTCTCTCTCTCTCTCTCTCTCTCAAAAATAAACATTAAAAAAAAAACACACACAGTCTTGGCATTACTGCCATTATACATGGTATAAGGTAAGAAAAATGGCTGGCAAATGCCTTAACAGAAATGCAAATAGAAAAATCTAATTGTTTCATTCTGGTTTGTTTACACAGAGCCCTACAAGCACTGCTCCAGACAAATGTTTTCTCCAGTAAATGCAAAACACTGATGCCAAAGTCTTCTTGAAATTGGTGTTCAGAGAACCTAAACATTAAAATAAATTCTTCCTTTTAACGGCAGTCTTCCCTCTTGCTGATTTTTCTATCTTAAATTTTTTTTAATAACCTAACATCCTTATCAAAAACCTGTTGTTATTTTTTATGTCTAGAAATGCAGAATGGAAGAGTCCTGCAATGGCGTTAACTTGGCCATATTTGTTGATCTGCTGATCAAAAGCCTTTTATACGTTAGCTGGTTTAAATGTAAACCGGGCAGATTATTTGTGATGTGAAAACCATGATTTTTGCTTTATATAGGCACTTTTAGCTGTGAGAAATTTCTGTGCCTTTTCATAGTTTTAGCTGTATACTACCATTTGCAGATTTGTGCATATGTAGTCATATGTATTTTTAATTGGTCAAAAGTTGCCCTTGTTCACAGTGGTTGTTAACAAACCAGCTGGACTTTGTTTTAAAAGCAAACTAGTAGAAAACAGTTTGGCCTCAAAATAATAAGCATACAGTAACCATAGGACCCAACAATTCCACTTCTAGGTATGCACCTATGAAAAAGAAGAATGCACACAAAGACTTTGCTCTCATTGTTCACAGCAGCATTATTCATAATAGCCAACAAGTGTCAACAACCTAAATGGCCATCAACTGATGAATGGCTAAACGAATGTGGCATATCTACCCAATGGAATATTATTGAGCAATAAAAAAGTGTAAAGTTCTGATACATGCTACAACAGAATGAACCTTGAATCATCATCCCAAGTGAAAGAAGCCAGGCACAAAAGACCACATATTGTATTGACCTCATAGAATAGATAAATCCATAGAGACAGAGAGTAGAATAATGGTTGTCAAAAGCTGGGAGGTGTCTCTGTCTGTCCCATAAATAAATAAAAAAACGTTGGAAAAAAAAAAAAGCTGGGAGGTGGTGTTGGTTGCAGGTGAACAGAGAACAAGTGCTAATGCAGACAGGTCTTCTTTTTGGAGAACAGGCATACTGCAGAGATACCATGGATTTTGTTCTAGAACACTACAATAAAGCAAATATCACAATAAAGCAATTCAAGTGAATTTTTTTCATTTCCCAGTTCATATAAAAGTGATGTTTATAGTATATTGTAGTCTAAGTGTGCAAGTGCACTATGTAAAAAAAAAAAATGTAAATACATTCATTGAAAAACATTTTATAGCTAAAAAATGCTAACCAGCATCTGAGCTTTTAGCGAGTCACAATCTTTTCACTGGTGGAGAGTCTTGCTTCAATGTGGACGGCTGCTGAAGGTCAAAATGGCTGCAAAGATTTCTTAAAATAAGACATGGAGTTTGCCACACCAACTGACTCTTCATTTCATTTGAACACTAAGAGACAAGGGGCACCTGGGTGGCTCAATTGGTTAAGTGTCCGACTTCAGCCCAGGTCATGATCTCATGGTTTGTGGGTTCAAGCCGTGCATCAGGCTCTGCACTGACAGCTTGCTCAGGTCCTGGAGCCGGCTTCGGATTCTGTGTTTCCTTCTGTCTCTGCCCTTCCCCCGCTCACTCTGTCTCTCTCTCTGTCTCTCAAAAATAAATACATGTTAAAAAAATTTTTTTTAATGTATTAAAAAAAAGAGACCATCTTTATGCCCCTCCCCCACTCACTCTGTCTCTCAAAAATAAATACATGTTAAAAAAAATTTTAATGCATTAAAAAAAAGAGACCATTATGGGGTTATTAATTGGCCTAATTTAAATATTGTCATATCTCAAGGAATAAGAAGGCCCAAGGAGAGGGAGGGAGATAGAGGAACAATGGTCACTGGAGCAGTCAGAACCCACAGAACATTTATCAGTTAAGTTCGTGGTCTTAAATGGGTGTGGTTCATGGTGTCCCCAAATAACTATAATAGTCACATCAAAGATTCCTGATTACAAACCACCATAACAAATACAATAGTAATGAAAAAGTTTGAAATATTACATGAATTGCCAAACTGTGACAGAGATAGGAAGAAAATGCTGTTGGAAAAATGGCACCAATAGACTTAATCAATGCAGGGACACGACAAAACTTTCATTTGCAAAAAACAGGATATTGGGGCACCTTGGTGGCTCAGTTGGATAAGTGTCTTACTCTTGGTTTCAGGTCAGGTCATTATCTCACAGTTCATGAGATTGAGCCCCAAGGAGGGCTCTGTGCTGACAGCATGGAGCCTGCCTAGGATTCTCTCTCTTCCTCTCTTTCTGCCCCTCCCCTCACGCTGTCTCTCTCAAAATAAATAAACATTTTAAAAAATATGACATCCAGGTGCCTGGGTGGTTCAGTCAGTTAAGCATCTGACTTCAGCTCAGGTCATGATCTCATGGCTCGTGAGTTCGAGCCCTGGGTCAGGCTCTGTGCTGACAGCTTAGAGCCTGGAGCCTGCTTCAGATTCTGTGTTCCCCTTTGTCTCTCAGCCCCCACTCGTGCTATGTCTGTCTCTTTCTGTCTCTCTCTCAAAAAATAAGTAAACATTAAAAAAAATTTTTCATTGGAATGATACAGAGAAGATTAGCATGGCCTCTGTGCAAGGAAGACATGCAAATTCGTGAAGTGTTCCATATTAAAAAAGAAAGTTTTTTTTAATATGATATCTGCAAAGCTCAACAAAGTGCAGCACAATAACATGAGGTATGCCTATACTGAAGTCTTCTAAAATATGGTGATGATTGCACAATTCTAAATACATTACACTAATAAATATATTAATATAACAAACTATCACAAACTGGCTGGCTTAAACAACACAAACATTTATTTCTCACCGTTCTGGATGCTAAAAATCCAAGGTCAAAGTGCTGGCAGATTCAGTGCCAGGTGAGAATACACTTTTTTTCTGGCCATCTTTTCTGTGTCCTCACACGGCAGAAGGGGTGAGGAAGCTCTCTGGGGTCTCTTATGTGAGGACACTAATCCCATTCATGAAGGCTCCACCCTCATGAGCTAATCACCCCCAAGGGCCCCACCTCCAAAGACCATCACATTGGGGGTTAGGTTTAAGGGTATAAACTTGGGGCGGGGCGGGGGGGGGGGGAGACACAAAACTCTCAGTCTACAGCACCTAGTATAGGCACGTCAAGTTTTCTGATTTGATATTCAAGATAAACTAAGTCAAAATGTTGCAGGATTTTTTTTTACCTCAATACCTAGGATTCATCACCTCAGACGCTTTGAAGGATGAAGAGGTGGACACAAAATGAGCAGCAGGCAAAAGCTAATTAGAGTATAAGATCAGAAAGGAAGAATAGTAGGAAGGCTCTCTTTACAGAGAGGGGAATTCGAAAGTGAATGCCTGAGGACTATAGGCAAGAGTCCTTGTTTTATAAGGTTCTGGTCAGCCCTCCCCCTTCCTTTCCCCCTTGTTCCGTCTCAGGTTCTGCCTTTATTGGCTTGATAGCTCTAGGTGCTGGGTTGTGCATTCCTGATTGGCTCATTTTCATTGTATGAGAGGTGGTCTATGGCCATACTGAGGTCTTTTGTCAAATTCCTGAGGGAAACCTGAGGGGGGTTGGGATCTGTTACATTCTTAAGAGGAACCTTATGCCTAAGGGGGTTTGCTGTCATCTGACACTCCCAGCATTGTTCCAAAATAGGTGTTTTTCCCCACCCAGGGATCTCAGGTCCTAATCTTTCCCTCTCTGCCTACTGAATCCTATCTTCTCCTATCATACTCCCCCCTCTGAACATTTGACTTCTAACTCCTACTAGGAACCAGGATAATGGTCTTAACTGCTTCCTGCTGAAAGCGGGGGAAGGGGAATGGCAGTCAGGGCAGGTTCAAAGGTCAATCCAGAGGTCGATAAAATGGGAACATCTGGGCTAGCAGAATTTTTCTTGGATATCTTATTTCTCTGGCATATGCAACGGCTTCTACAAATGACATACAAAGAGTTTTAGACCAGCAAGCATTAATATTCCAAATGCAATGCTACCTAGGGAGAAGGCCACACCATTAGGAAGGGAAGATGCATTGTAGCCATCCAAAAAATCCCTACATGTCTGGTTATATATACTTATTAACTATAGTTTTTTTTTTCTCCCTCTTCCATCCTTATTTGGATGATAAGTATAACAACTCCATGATAAGTATTTCATTTTACCTCAAAGAAAGATTGATCTTCGATATCCAGATTACTGTAAATTTAGGCAATTGTTTTTCTGTCCTGAAGCTAGTACCACTAGAGTCCCTAATTCAATCATAATATCCCTTCCTAGCAAGAGAGTGTGGATCTCTGGCATTATCAAAAAAGAACGTGAGAAATATCAAGTCTCCCCATACACACCCCAGTGGCTGAGGAAAAACGTGGTCATGGGTTTTCCAGTGACTCTAATCATCATGTTGTGTTTGGATGGTTGGCCTGGAGTGGAAAGGAGAACAGAAATGGTGACTCAGGTGTCAAGAAGGAAATCAACTGGTTTTCCTTCTATATCCAGAGTTACCAGAGGTGAGGCTCTGGGTTTCCCATAGATAGTTGTTTAGAAGAGCCACCGTAAAGAGCCCCAGGCCCTTTCAGGGATGTTGGTAATCTGAGCACTCCCAGATTAAGGTCATTGAGAGCATTCCGATTTCTAGTGATTGTCTCCACAAAAGGGGCATGGCTTATGGGTTTCAACTTCAGTTGTCCCTTCTGAAGACATTGTCGCTTCCAGTGCCCTGAATGGCCACATAAACGGCACTTGGTGCCAGGACCTCGGGAAGTCCGGTCTGAATAGTAGGTAAGGCTGTAACTAAGGTCTCAAATTTTTTCTAAAGCCTCCTTTCTTTAGTTCCTTTAGAGTTTCTTTAGAGTAAGTTCCTTACTCTCCTCTTGATCTCGGTTGTAATATACCCAATTGATAGTTTGTAAGAGCTCCTTGAGGGTCCCTTCCAGGCCAACAGCCAGCATTGTTCCAAAATAGGTGTTTTTTCCCACACAGAGACCTCAGGTCCTATCCTTTCCCTCTCTGCCTATTTTATCCTATCTTTTCCTATCATAAAAAGACCTGGGCTCACCTGGGCAATCACTTAATCTCTCTGCCGTTGCTTCCCCTTTTTATGAAAAGTAAGGTTTCACTAGTGACTTAAGATGACTCTAACTCCACAAACCAGCATTATGTTGACCTTTATTTTCATAAAGGCAGACTAAGAAAAATGTTTTGTAATAGAGACAGACCAAGATACCACACCTTGTGCTGCTCCAGCTGCCTTTCCTCGGGAGTCCCAGACATGGTGAGAAAGGGTATGCTATTGCTGGGGCAGCCTTCCAGCTAAGGGAAGTCTGAGCATGTAAATCATATGGCTGTAATGAAGCCAAGATGTATGTGCACCAACTGGCTTGCAAGACATTTAAAACTTCACTTTTTAAAAATCCACTCTAATATATGTCTGACGCTTTTTACTCTAATGTCATCAGACTTTATAGAATCTGTAGACTTATGGAATTTGAATTGGAAATATTTTGTCCTGTTTTACCTTTATGTGTTCCCCCAGACTATGGAGTCTATAGTGGTTTTTGATATTTGCAATATAAAACTCATTGTTAAGTAGGTAAACTAATATATCATTTTAGATGCCGGAGGCTCATTCTATTTAAAAAGTGAAGGGGCAATAAATCCCTTGGCTGTGCAACAATGTGGCTTTAGCTCTTTATCAATTAGCAGTTCTCTTAGTTCTCTTCTACCCAGCCATCCCTACTCTCCCCTCCCCAAAGCAAAAAGAAGTCTAGAAACGCAACAGATAGGATTTGTTACATGATTAGCTTCCTAATCACCAACACCACCACCTTAACACACACACACACACACACACACACACACACACACACAAACTGAGAAATAGTACATGTGTAGCAATCCGAAAGATATTCAGATGTATCAATGATACTAATATTTGTTAATGTTCATAGCAGGCATTTATCCTAATACATAGGAGTCCCCACTCCACAGATGGAAGAGTTAGATAAGATAATGATATGCATACTTTCTCCAATCCTCTCAAAGGAATAAACTCATTTACTCTTGAGAGAGGATAATGGGACTGACTGGAAAAGAATCTACCTTTCAATGTTCTGAAGTTCTATCACATGTCTCTCCTTCCATTGTTCTCCAGGTGCCTATAACGTGAAACACAAAGCATACACAGAGAACCCTTGAGATATTGTCCTGGAGTGCACACCTCACCTAAGAAGGAAAAAACAGGCTATTAAGGCTCAAATCCCAAGGATGCATCCACTCATATAATGTGTCATATACACACACACACACACACACACACACACACACACACATATATATAAAAGAAAGAAAGGAAAAAAGAAAAAGAAAAACAGAATAACATAGCAATTCCAAGACCATGGCTTGATTTTCATCCCATCTACTAAGCATGCTCTAACTCATTGCTACAAGAGGTCATATCTTAAAGTGGCAAAGTGATGACTGAGGGTTTTCTATATTTAAAACTTCATTGTCAGGAAGATGCACAGGTGTACCTGCTGTAAATCATGGAACAAGACTGAAAATGAACGGGGCACACCCTTTCTGCCACACACAATAAAGCTCCCTTTCCTCAAGCTGCAGGAATCATTGTTTGCAAAGCACTTCAAGGCAAGCCAAGGAAGCATGTTTGGAAAACAAAGGACTTTTTAATTGCTGCTGACATGAATGAACTCTCTGAAACAACAGCTGTGTCTTGAGATTACATTACAAGGCATGTGAGCAGGATACAAAGCATCCTCATAAAAAGACAAAGCCCGAGAAGCCTTTTATTGTTTTCTAAAAAAAATTCCCAAGCCCGGGATGCCTAATTTCAATTCCTACAGGATGCAGCAATCATATGTTTACAGAACAAAATTGAGAAATAACCTTTATATTTACTGTAGCTGATAAAAAAACAAAATCCTGGTAGATAGTTTGGGTAGGAGAAGGAAGTCAGTTGTCAGTTAAAATACTGTCCCAGGAGATTATTTCCTTTCTGTCTTTCTAGTCACAGAATGTCGGCTGCTGAGTATAAATTATGGACAAAAGAACTCATTTGGAGAAATATTGACCCAGTCATACTTCATAGGTTTATTACTACCCTGAGAGAAATGATCCTTGTGAAATTAGAACTGCTGAACTACAACCAAGAGTCTTTCAGAGACAAACCTCAAGGGGAATGGAAGAGAAGGTTAAGGGTGGGGGAGAGGGAAATCAAGGATGCTTAAACAAGAAAGAAAGGGGCCAAGGAGATAGGGATTTAGTGAACACACCAATGGACCTGACATCGAGCTAATGATTATAATGCTATTTCTATAATTCCACTCATCAAGCAGCTTTATTTCAGACATTCAAGTCTTCAGAGTGTTTCCATCAAAACTGCATACGCAACGCAGTGAGAGTACATTTTCCCATAACCTTTATTAGATTCTCAGAAGGCTCCAGAAACTGAAAAAGTGAAGACCGTGCTATATGAAGGATGAAAGAATGCCGCAAAGCCTTTGATTCTCCTTCCATAGACAAGTGGATTCTATCTTCCCTCTCCTTGTATCTACACTGGACTCTGGCTGCTTTCACCAATAGGGAGCATGAGGGATGATGTGACTCTGGTTTCAGGCTGAGCCTGCAGGAAGACAACCAGCTTCTACAAGGGTGTTCTGGAATCCCAAGCTGCTATCCTGAAACCACTGGATGTAAGCAGGCCAGGCCACATGCAAAAGGTTCTGGAGGCTGAGATACTATATGAAAAAAGAGGCAAGGAGCACCAAGGCACCAGATATGTGAATGTTAAAGCCATCTTTGAGCTGGATCCTATAACTGTCAAACTGCTCAGAAATGAATCATCCATCCTGGGCCTTCCAGAAGTCCTGATTTCCCAGAAAAAGGAGATTTCTTACCTAACCAATATTGTCGAAAGTTTCCTTTGTGTTTCTGGACCTGACAGGTGTCTATAGTCTACTCTTTCTTTTATGGGTTCTTCAGAAATTCTTCCACTTCTGTACTCCCCTTGATGTGGATCATGCACCCTCCTCTGTTCATGTTTCTGGAACCCCCTACAAATCTAGGAGATCTCCAGCTCCTTCTGTGGGGCTCCCATCTCCCCGCAGGCATCTCAAATAAGATCTAGGACAACTTCAAGCTTCACTTCTCATGAAGTGAAATAGAGATAAAGCATTAAATAGAGATGGAGATGGTAGAGATAGAGAGATTTTCAAACCCATATTGCAACCATTTTCTCCCCATAACTGAATTTCTTCTTTTACCTGACCATGATGATTTAGATACCAAATTAGATAATAATACAGAGCAATTCCATTCCAAAATGTGCACATTTATGCTCATCTAACCCAACTGCCAGCACTTTTTCTTTCTCACTGCAGATAAAACATCCTAAAATGTTTCAGGATGTTTTATCTGCAACTAACAGTTAGTGTTGTCAAAGGTTATCCGATAACATTTTATAATCTGTAGTAGATGGTATGGAGCTGATGTCAATTCAAAATCACTCTTCTAAATTGGCTATCAATGGCCCATCAATTATGGTCTTGATGTTTTCAATGCTTTCAATGTAGTGCATTGTTTCACTGATATGAAGGTAAAATGAAAGACATCTGCTAATCTCACCTTTCCTGGACCCAGTGCCTTATTACCAGCTTTCTAGAGAATGTTCAAGGGAAAAAAAAAAAAAAAAAAAAACACCCTTTCCACTCCTAGATGAGAGCCCCTAGGGGTAACAGATATCAAAAACTCTAACTCATGCTTTGTTTTTTAAATTGTAGAAATAAAAATAAAAATGATGTTAATTTGCAGTAATTTGATGTTTCTCATCTCAGTATCAAAGGTGGCAATTTATTTTCATCACCTGAAACATGACACCAGTATTATCAGTTTGGAATTTCTTGCTTGCTGTTTTTATTTTTCACAGAACTTCTAACCCAACCTGTAAAGTTCCCCAAAGGAAAGCACTCATTGTTATTTAATTTCTTCTTCAAACTTTGTGTTACTCTTCACAAAGAAACCTACAACTGGAATTTAAATGAAAACTTGGAAGAAAAAAAAAGAAACTTGTAAGAAACTTCCTCAATGTGAATTAACTATCTTTGTCAAAATGCTTAGCATTTGAGGTTTTCATATCTCGTTCCTTAATATGATTTGATATTTTCACACTGCTACCTTAATTTTTAAAAATATAGGGATGGAAGAAAATATTATTTTGATGAAAGAAAATATTTTTCCTGTATATTTGAGTCAAAAGGTGCTGATCTTCAAAATATTTCTTCCCAACTCAACCAACCAAACTTCTATTTATTTTCTTTTCAATATAATGTGGCAATCGAAGCATCCAAACATATTGAAATAGTTTGGTAAAATATAATACCACAACATGATGGAATACACATTCAAATTCTCTGTAGAAATCTGGAAAATTCTGATGTTTTGTTAAATTAAAAAACAGAACAAAGGGGCGCCTGGGTAGCTCAGTTGGTTAAACATCCAACTCTTGATCTCACCTCAGGTCATGATCTCACGGTTCGGGAGTTCGAGCCCCAAGTGGGGCGCTGTGCTGACAGCATGGACCTTACTTGGAATTCTCTCTCTCCCTCTCTTTCTGTCCTTCCCCCATGCTTGCTCACTTTCTCTCAAAACAAATAAACTTTGGGGAAAAAAAACAGAATACAAAATAGTATATCAAAATCATGAAAACAGTATACACATGAGGAAAATTTTAAGGTAATACAGAAAAATAAAAAACAATTGTGTCAAATGATTTTTCATAAGGGAGCCAAGACAATTCAATAGGGAAAGAATAATCTTTTCCACAAAAAGAGACAACTTTTTTGAGGCAACTGAATATCCACATGTCAGTAAATGAAAATGGATTCTTACCTCTCATCATACACAAGCATTAACTCAAATGGATCACAACTGTAAAAGTAAGAGCCAAATCTATTAAGCTCTTAAGATAAAGCATAGGAGTAAGTCTTTGTGATCTTGACTTACACATAATTTCTTGGCTTCTTAGGCAAAGCACAGTGGCAAGAGAAACATATAAATCAATCAGACTTCATCAAAATTTAAAACTTTTTTTTTAGAGAGAGAAAGAGAGAGAGAGAGCATGAGCAAGGGATAAGGGAAGAGGGAGGGAGAGAGAGAATCTTGGGTGGATTAGGATGGCAGCATGGAGCCTGATGCAGGGCTCAATCCCATGACCCCAGGATCATAACCTAAGCTGAAATCAAGAGTTGGACACTGAACCAACTGAGCAACCCAGGTACCTCTGAATTTAAAACTTTTATAAACAACCTAACCTTACACCTAAAGGAGCTAGAAAAAGAAGCAAATAAAACCCAAAGCTAGAAGGGGGGAAATAATAAAGATCAGAACAGAAATAAACAAAATAGAAATTAAAAAAAAAATAGAGCAATGAAACCAGGAGCTGGTTCTGTGAAAACATCAACAAAATTGATACACCTTTAGCCAGACTCACCAAAAAAAAAAAAAAAGACTCAAATAAATAAAATCAGAAATGAAAGAGGAGAAATAACAAACAACAACACAGAAATACAAAGAATTATAAGAGAATATTATGAAAAATTATATGCCAACAAATTGGATAACCTAGAAGAAAAGGATAAATTTCTAGAAACAGATAACCTTCCAAAATTGAAGCAGGAAGAAATGAAAAATTTGAACACACCAGTTATCAGTAATGAAATGGAATCACTAATCAAAAACCTTCCAACAAATAAAAGTCCAGGACTAGATGGCTTCACAGGTGAATTTCACCAAACGTTTAAAGAAGAGTTAATACAGATTTTTCTCAAACTCATCCAAAAAATATAAGTAGAAAGAAAACTTCCTAATTCATTCTATGAGGACTCCATTACTCTGATGGCAAAGCCAGATAAAGACACTACAAAAAAAGAGAACTACGGGCCAATATCTCTGATTAAATTAATGCAAAAATCCCCAACGAAATAGCAAACCAAATCCAACAGTACATTAAAAAAATCATTCACCACAATCAAGTGTGATTTATTCCTGGGACACAAGTAGTTCAATATTCACAAGTCAACAAATGGGATATATCACATCAATAAGAGAAAGGATAAGAACCATATGATCTTTTCAATGGATACATAAAAAGCATTTGACCAAGTACAACATCCATTCATGATAAAAAAAAAAAAAGCACTCAACAAAGTAGGTTTAGAGGGAATATACCTCTTCATAATAAAGGTCATATGTAAAAAATTCCCAGCTAACATCATACTCAATGGTGAAAAGCTGAGAACTTTTCCTCTATAAGAAAAATGACAAGGATGTCTACTCTCACCACTGTTAGTTAACATAATACTGGAAGTCCTTCCACAGCAATAAGACAACAAAAAGGAATAAAAGGCATTCATATTGATAAGAAGAAGTAAAACTGTCACTATTTGCATATTACATGATAATATATATAGAAAACCCCAAAGGCTCCAAAAAAATTACTAGAACTGATTCATAAATTCAGTAAGGTCACAGGATGCAAAATCAACATGCAGAAATCCATTGCATTTCTATATATTAATAATGAAGCAACAAGAAAGAGAAATTAAGAGAGAAATCCCATTTACAATTTCCCCCCAAATAATAAAATGCCTAGGAATAAACTTAACTGAGAAGGTGAAAGAACTGTACTCTGAAAACTATAAAACATTGATGAAAAAAACTGAAGATGACACAAGCAAATGGAAAGATATTCTATGATTATGGACAGAAAATCAAATATTGTTAAAAATGTCCATACTACACATGGCAATCTACAGATTCAAGGCAATCCCTATCAAAATACCAGTAGCATTTTTAACAGAACTAGAATAAATAATCCTAAAATTTGTATGAAACCAAAAAAGACCCTGAATAGCCTAAACAATCTTGAAAAATAAGAACAAATCATATCACAATCCCAGATTTCAATTTATACGATAAAGTTGTGGTTATAGTAATCAAAATAGTATGGCATGGCACAAAAATAGACATATAGATCAATAGAACAGGATAAAGAACCCAGAAACAAACCCATATTTATATGGCCAATTAATCTCTAACAGAGGAGGCAAGGATATGCAGTGGGAAAAAGATAGTCTCTTCCACAAATGCTGTTGGGAAAACCAGACAGCAACATGCAAAAGTATAAACATAAAGTTAAACTCAAAATGGATAAAGACCTAAAGGCTAAAACCAGAAAACTCATAGAAGAGAGCACAGGCAGTAATATCTCTGACATTGGCCACAGCAACATTTTTCTAGATATGTCTCCTGAGGCAAGGGAAATAAAAGCAAATATAAACTACTGGGACTACATCAAAATAGCTTCTGCACAGTGAAGGAAATAGTCAACAAAACTAAAAGGCAACCTACTGAATGAAAGAAGATATTTACAAATGACATATTTGATAAAGGGTAGTATCCAAATTATATAAAGAATTGATACAACTCAATACCCCAAAAACAAATAATCCAGGTAAAAAATGGGCAGAAGACATGAACAGACATCTCTTCAAAGACACACAGATGGCCAACAGACATATGAAAAGATGTTCAATATCACTCGTCATCAGGGAAATGCAAATCAAAACTATGAGATATCACCTCACACCTGTCAAAATGGCTGAAATCAAAAATAAGTGTTGGTGAGGATGTGGAGAAAAAGGAACTCTACCTCATGCATTGTTGGTGGGAATGCAAAACAGTGCAGCCACTGTAGAAAACAGTATGGAGTTTCCCCAGAAAGTTAAAAATAGAACTACCTTATGATCCAATAATTGCTGTACTGGGTATTTACCCAAAGAATATGAAAACACTAAATCAAAGGGATACAAGCACCCCTATGTTTATTGCAGCATTATTTACAATAGCTGAAGTATGAAAGCAGCCCAAGTACCCATCTAAAGATGAATAGAGAAGGAATATTTTATATATATATACATATATATAAATGTATATATATATATATATATATATATATATATATACACATATATGGAATATTATTCAGCCATAGAAAGAATGAAATCTTGCCACTTGCAGCAATATGGATGGATCTAGAGAGTATAATGCTAAGTGAAATAAGTCAAAGAAAGATAGATACTATATGATCTCACTAATATATGGAATTTAAGAAACAAGACAAATGAACAAGAGAAAAAAAAGAGAGAGAGAAAAGCCAAGAAATAGATGCAGGGCTCGAAGTTATGAACCATAAGATCACGACCAGGACCAAAACCAAGAGTTGGATGCTTAACCAACTAAGCCACCCAGGCACCCCTAGACCCTTAACTATAGAGAACAAACTGATGGTTACCAGAGGGGAGGTGGGTGAGAGGGGGGAGATAGGTAATCAGGATTAAGAGTACATTTATCATATTGATGACTGAGTAATCTACAGAATTGTTGAATCACTACATTGTACACCTGAAACTGTGTGTTAACTATACTGAAATAAAAATTAAAAACTTCAAAAATAATAACATAAAAAATAGAAAGTTAATAAAATTTGTTTAAAATTTAAAACTTTTTGTGCTACAAACAATACAACCAAGAAAGTTAAAAGACAACCACAGAATGAGAGAAAATATTTGCAAAACCTATGTCTTACAAGGGACTTATGTCCAAAAAATTGAAAGAACACTTACAACTCAATAGCAAACAGAAAACCTAATTTAAAATGGGCAAAAGCTCTGAACAGAGCTTTTCAAAATGGCCAGTAGGCATTAAAAAAAAAAAAGCTAAACAGCACTAGTCATTAGGGAAATGCTAATGAAAACAATGCTAATGAAAACCCATTAGAATGGCTATAGTCCAAAAGATAAAAAACAACAAGCATACATGAAGATTAGAGAAATTGGAGCCCTGATACATTGCTGCTGAATTGTAAGATGGTGCAGCTACTTTGGAAAACAATTTGACAATTTCTCCATGTGTTAAATATACAGTTTCCCTAAGAAGTAGTGATTCCACCACTACACATATACCCAAGAGAAATGAAAACATTCCCCACACAAAAAATTAGACCTGAGTGTTCACAACTGCATTGTTCATAACAGCTAAAAAGTGAAAACAACCACTTTGTGGCAAGGGAGCCAAGATGGTGAACAGAATGTAAGTTTTTTGTGTATTTCGTGTCCATGAAATACAGCCAGACCAACACTAAACCATCCTGCACACCTAGAAAACTAATCTGAGGATTAACACAACAATCTACATGACCTGAACCATAGAATTCAGCAGGCACGCAGTGCGGAGAGGTGAACTTGGGGAGAGAGAAGCCATGGAGACAGGGAGGTGCTTTTGCATGTGGAGAGAGGACGGAGACAGTGGGGAGAATATGGGAAAAGCACCCCTCCCCAAAAGCAGCTGGAGAGAAAGTGGAAAATTGAAAAAAGTCACAGGGACTGAACTAAAAAGGGAGAAAGGAGAGGGTTTAAATTCCATTAAGACTGTAAACAGGGGGAGCGTAGTCTGAAACTCTGCAGCTCGATACCTGGCGGTGCTCTGGTGGGAACGGAGAATCCCCAGGAGCAGAGCGGGGTCCTGGAGGTTCTCAGGCCACATGGGGAGAAGCAGTTCCACTGCTGGAAGGACATTTGGTAGAGGTTTGGAGGCAACCTAGGCCCAGCAGACCCCAGAGAACGGCTACATTCACTGGTGCTAGAAAAAGGTCATTAAGGGTGAAGCCTGGTCCACATGTGTGTTGTGATTTTCCATAATCCCTGAAACACTGCTGCTACACTATCTCACAAACTTTTTCTGGGGAGGGCTGTCACCTGGCCACAGCCTCTAGGCTTTGGCAGCAGTGTGGTCCCACGAACATTCCTGGGTGCAGCCAGCATTCAGCCATTGCTCAGTGAGACCCTCCACAGAGGGGCGGAAAAGGTCAAAGCCACAGTCCCTCAGAATTAAGGGACTGGGGAAAACAGCCACATCTGAGACAAAACTTGAGAGAGAGGTACTACCTGGGACTTGGTCACAGACAGTGTAAAACCAGGGAGTGGACAAAAGCTGAATACAAAGGATGGGTGCACAATTGCTGGTCAGGGAGAACAGAGATCCAATACTAGAGACTGGATAGCTGGGTGACGCCATTTTCACTGCTCCCGTGCATACACATATGCACCTATAAGTGCCACAACAATCCACCCCAGTAGGCTAGCAGTGCCATCTAGTGGAGAAGAGAACCATTACACTAAGCCCCGCCCAACTGGGCCAACCTCGTTCTTCAAGAACACAAGTCTCCCTGCCTGATTAGTTTATGGACTATAATGCATTTCATAGTCGGACTTCTAGGGGAAAATAAAGTAATTTCAGTTGTATTTCAGTCTGTTAGCAGGTTCATCTATTCAATTTTCTTTCTTTTTTCTTTTTTTCTCTTTTTCATTTCTTTTCTTTTTCTTTTTTTTTTTTT
>NW_024412376.1:20353060-20474309 GCF_014898765.1 Herpailurus yagouaroundi
GGGTCCCCCTTAGGATCTCTTGTAGGGCTGGTTTAGTGGTGACAAATTCCTTCAGTTTTTGTTTGTTTGGGAAGACCTTTATCTCTCCTTCTATTCTAAATGACAGACTTGCTGGATAAACGATTCTCGGCTGCATATTTTTTTCTGTCTAGCACACTGAAAATCTCGTGCCAATTCTTTCTGGCCTGCCAAGTTTCAAAAGAGAGATCAGTCACGAGTCTTATAGGTCTCCCTTTATATGTGAGGGCACGTTTACCCCTTGCTGCTTTCAGAATTTTCTCTTTATCCTTGTATTTTGCCAGTTTCACTATGATATGTCGTGCAGAAGATCGATTCCAGTTACGTCTGAAGGGAGTTCTCTGTGCCTCTTGGATTTCAATGCCTTTTTCCTTCCCCACTTCAGGGAAGTTCTCAGCTATTATTTCTTCAAGTACCCCTTCAGCACCTTTCCCTCTCTCTTCCTCCTCTGGGATACCAATTATGCATATATTATTTCTTTTTAGTGTATCACTTAGTTCTCTAATTTTCCCCTCATACTCCTGGGTTTTGTTATCTCTCTTTTTCTCAGCTTCCTCTTTTTCCATAACTTTATCTTCTAGTTCACCTATTCTCTCCTCTGCCTCTTCAATCCGAGCCGTGGTGGTTTCCATTTTGTTATGCATTTCGTTTAAAGCGTTTTTCAGCTCCTCGTGACTGTTCCTTAGTCCCTTGATCTCTGTAGCAAGAGATTCTCTGCTGTCAGCTATACTGTTTTCAAGCCCAGCGATTAATTTTATGACTATTATTCTAAATTCACTTTCTGTTATATGATTTAAATCCTTTTTGATCAGCTCATTAGCTGTTGTTATTTCCTGGAGATTCTTCTGAGGGGAATTCTTCCGCTTGGTCATTTTGCATAGTCCCTGGCGTGGTGAGGACCTGCAGGGCACTTCCCCTGTGCTGTGGTGTATAACTGGAGTTGGTGGGCGGGGCCGCAGTCAGACCTGATGTCTGCCCCCAGCCCACCGCTGTGTCCACAGTCAGACTGGTGTGTGCCTTCTCTTCCCCTCTCCTAGGGGCGGGATTCACTGTGGGGTGGGGTGGCCTGTCTGGGCTACTTGCACACTGCCAGGCTTGTGATGCCGGGGATATGGCGTCTTAGCTGGGGTGGGTAGGCAAGGTGCACGGGGGCAGGAGGGGCAGGCTTAGCTTGCTTCTCCTTAGGTGATCCACTTCAGGAGGGGCCCTGTGGCAGCAGGAGGGAGTCAGATCCGCTGCCGGAGGTTTGGCTCCGCAGAAGCGCAGAGTTGGGTGTTTGCGCGGAGCGAGCAAGTTCCCTGGCAGGAACTGGTTCCCTTTGGGATTTTGGCTGGGGGATGGGCGGGGGAGATGGCGCTGGCGAGCGCCTTTGTTCCCCACCAAACTGAGCTCTGTCGTCCGGGGGGCTCAGCAGCTCTCCTTCCCTTTGTCCTCCAGCCTTCCCGCTCTAAGCAGAGCTGTTAATTTATGACCTCCGAGATGCTAAGTCGCGCTTGCTGTCGGAACACAGTCCGTCAGGCCCCTCTGCTTTTTGCAAGCCAGACTCAGGGGCTCTGCTTGGCCGGCGAGCTGTCCCTCCGCCCCGGCTCCCTCCCGCCAGTCCGTGGAGCGCGCACCGCCTCGCCGCCCTTCCTACCCTCTTCCGTGGGCCTCTCGTCTGCGCTTGGCTCCGGCGACTCCGTTCTGCTAATCCTCTGGCGGTTTTCTGGGTTATTTAGGCAGGTGTAGGTGGAATCTAAGTGATCAGCAGGACGCGCGGTGAGCCCAGCGTCCTCCTACGCCGCCATCTTCCCTCCCGATCTCTCAAAACTATTTTTCTTTAAATTTTTTTTATATTTTTTACTTTTGTGTACATTTTTCAAATTCTATTTTATTTCTATCATTTTATTTTAGTCTACTTCAGTGTATTCATTTTTTCAAATTTTCAAAAGATTTCCTTTCTCTTTTTTGTTTCTTTTGTTTTTCTTGAATACAGAAAAAGAAAATTTTCATTTTTATTTTTAATTTATGTTAAACATATTTTTTGTTAATATTTTTCTATTATATATTTTTTAATTTTTTTTAATATTTATTTATTTTTGAAAGAGAGAGAGACAGAGCTCGGGAGGGGGAGGGCCAGAGAGAGAAGGAGACATAGAATCTGAAGCAGACTTCAGGCTCCAAGCTGTCAGCACAGAGCTCGATGCAGGGCTCAAACTCACAAACCACAAGATCAACCTGCGCCGAAGTCAGACGCTTAACTGGCTGAGCCACCCAGGTGCCCCTCTACTATATTTTTACTTTTGTGTAAATTTTTTTCAAATTCTAGTTTACTTCCATCATTTCAGTTTAGTCTACTTCAGTGTATTCATTTTTTTTTCAAATTTTCAAATGATTTCATTTTGTTTGCTTCTTTCCCCTTTTTTCTCTAATCTTTCAAGCCACTTTCAACACCCAGACCAAACACCTAGGATCTAGCATCATTTATTCGATTTGTGTGTGTGTGTTTTTTTAATTTTTTAATTTTAATATTTTTTTAATTTTAATTTTTCTGCCTCATTAATTTCTTTTCTCCCATCAAAATGACGAAACAAAAAATTCATCCCAAAAGAAAGAGCAAGAAGAAACGACAGCCAGGGACTTAACCAACATGAATGCAAGCAAGATGTCTGAACCAGAATTTAGAATCATGATAATAAGAATACTAGCTGGAGTCGAAAATAGATTAGAATCCCATTCTTCAGAGATAAGAGAAGTAAAAACTAGTCAGGATGAAATAAAAAATACTATAACTGAGCTGCAATCATGGATGGATGCAGCGGAAGCAAGGATGGATGAGGCAGAACAGAAGATCAGCAATATAGACGACAAACTATGGAGAATAATGAAGCAGAACAAAAGAGGGAGATTAAGGCAAAAGAGCACGATTTAAGAATTACAGAAATCAGTGACTCATTAAAAAGGAACAACATCAGAATCATAGGGGTCCCAGAAGAGGAAGAGAGAGAAATAGCAGTAGAAAGGTTATATGAGCAAATCATAGCAGAAAACTTTCCTAACCTGGGGAAACACACAGACATCAAAATCCAGGAACCACAGAGGAATCCAGATTCAACAAAAACTGAACATCAACAAGGCATATCATGGTCAAATTCACAAAATACTCAGGCAAGGAGAGAATCAGGAAAGCAGCAAGGGGGAAAAAAAGTCCTTAATCTACAAGGGAAGACAGATCAGGTTTGTAGCAGACCTAACCACAGAAACTGGCCGGACAGAAAGGAGTGGCAGGATATATCCAAGGTGCTGAATCAGAAAAATATGCAGCCAAGAATCCTTTATCCACAAGGCTGGATATGCTTCAAATTGGAAGGAGAGATAAAAAGTTTCCCAGACAAACAAAAATTAAAGGAGTTTGTGACCACTAAACCAGATAAAGAAAAGATGAAAAAAAACAAAAACAAATAAATAAAGACCAAAAGCAACAAACACTAGGAAGGACCAGAGAACACCACCAGAAATTTCAACCCTATAAGCAACATAATGACAAATAAATTCCTATCTTTCAGTACTCACTCTAAATGTCAATGGACTAAATGCTCCAATCAAAAGACATAGGGTAAAAGAATGGATGAGAAAACAAGATCCAACTATATGCTGTTTACAAGAGACCCACTTTAGATGTAAAGACACCTTCAGATTGAAAATAAGGGGATGGAGAACCATCTACCATGCTAATGGTCAACAAAAGAAAGCTGGAGTAGCCACACTTATATCAGACAATCTAGACTTTAAAATAAAGACTGTATCAAGAGATGCAGAAGGGCATTATATCATAATCAAGGGGTCTATCCACCCGGAAGACCTAACAATTGTAAACATTTATGTGCCAAATGTGGAGCACCCAAATATATAAATCAATTAATCACAAACATAAGGAAACTCATTGATAGTAATACCATAATAGTAGGAGACTTCAACACCCCACTCACAGTAATGGACAGATCATCTAATCAAAAAATCAACAAGGAAACAATGGCTTTGAATGACACACTGGACCAGAAGGACTTAACAGATATATTCAGAACATTTCATCCTAAAGCAGCAGAATATACATTCCTGTCCACTGCACATGGAACGTTCTCCAGAATAGACCACATACTGGGACACAAATCAGCCCTCAGCAAGTGCAAAAAGATTGAGATCATACCATGCATATTTTCAGACGACAATGCTATGAAACTCGAAATCAACCACAAGAATAAATTTGGAAAGGTAACAAATACCTGGAGACTAAAGTCTATCCTACTAAAGAATGAATGGGCTAACCAAGAAGTTAAACAGGCAATTAAAAATCACCTGGAAGCCAATGAAAATAACACCACAACCCAAAACCTCTGGGATGAAGCAAAGGGGTCATAGGAGAACAGTATATAGCAATTCAGGCCTTCTTAAAGAAGGAAGAGAGATCTCAGTTACACAACCTAACCTTACACCTTAAAGAGCTAGTAAAGGGACATCAAATAAAACCCAAAACAGCAGAATACAAGAAATAATAAGATTAGAGCAGAAAGTAATGCTATCAAAACCAAAAAAAAAAAAAAAAAAACAAAAACAAAAAAAAACACCACACAGTAGAATAGATCAATGAAACCAGAAGCTGGTTCTTTGGAAGGATTAATAAAATTGATAGACCACTAGTCAGTTTGATCAAAAAGAAAAAGGGAAGGACCCAAATAAATAAAATCAAGAATGAAAGAGGAGACATCACAACCAACACAGAAGAAATAAAAACAAAAATAAGAGAATATTGTGAGCAATTATATGCCAATAAAATGGGCAATCTGGAAGAAATGGACAAATTCCTAGAAAATATACACTACCAAAACTGAAACAGGAAGAAATAGAAAATTTGAACACACCCATAACCAATGAAGAAATCGAATTAGTAATCAAAAATCTGCCAAAAAACAAGAGTCCAGGGCCAAATGGCTTTCCAGGGGAATTCTACCAAACATTTAAGGAAGAGTGAATACCTATTCTCTTGAAGCTGTTCCAAAAAATAGAAATGGAAGGAAAACTTCCAAACTCTTTCTATGAAGCCAGCATTACTTTGATTCCAAAACCAGAGACCCCACTAAAAAGGAAAACTATAGACCAATTTCCCTGATGAACATGGATGCAAAAATCCTCAACAAGATATTAGCCAACCAGCTCCAACATTACATTAAAAAAATTATTCAACACAACCAAGTGGGATTTATACCTAGGATGCAGGGCTGGTTCAATATCTGAAAAATAATCAATGTGATTCATCACATCAATAAAAGAAAGGACAAGAACCATATGATCCTCTCAATAGATGCAGAGAAAGCATTTGACAAAATACAGTATTCTTTCTTGATAAAACCCTCAAGAAAGTAGGCATAGAAGGATCATACCTCGAGATCAGAAAAGCCATATATGAACGACCCAACCCTAATATCATCCTCAATGGGGAAAAACTGAGAGCTTTCCCCCTAAGGTCAGGAACAAGACAGGGATGTCCACTCCCACCACTGTTATTCAACATGGTATTGGAAGTCTTAGCCTCTGCAATCAGGCAACACAAAGAAATAAAAGGCATCCAAATTTGCCAGCAGGAGATCAAACTTTCACTCTTCGAAGATGACATGATACTCTACATGGAAAACCCAAAAGATTCTACCAAAAACTTCTAGAACTGATTCATGAATTCAGCAAAGTTGCAGGATATAAAATCAACACACAGATATAGGTTGCATTCATATACACCAACAATGAAGTGACAGAAAGAGAAATCAAGGAATCGATCCCATTTACAATTGCACCAAAAACCATAAAATACCTAGGAATAAATCTAACCAAAGAGGTGAAAAATCTATATACTTAAAACTATAGAAAACTTACGAAAGAAACTGAAGAAGAAACAAAAAAATGGAAAAAGATTCCATGCTCCTGGATAGGAAGAACAAATATTGTTAAAATGTCGGTGCTACCCAAAACGGTCTACATACTCAATGCAATCCCTAATGAAAATAACACCAGCATTCTTCACAGAGCTAGAACAGACAATCCTAAAATTTTTATGGAACCAGGAAAACCCCGAATAGCCAAAGCAATCTTGAAAAAGAAAACCAAAGCAGGAGCCATCACAATCTTGGACTTCAAGTTATACTTCAAAACTATAATCATCAAGACAATATGGTACTGGCACAAGAACAGACGCCCAGATTAATGGAACAGAATAGAGAACCCAGAAATGGACCCACAAACATATGGCCAACTAATCTTTGACAAAGCAGGAAAGAATATCCAATGGAATAAAGACAGTCTCGTCAGCAAGTGGTGCTGGGAAAACTGGACAGCGACATGCAGAAGAATGAACCTGGACCACTTTCTTACACCATATACAAAAATAAACTCAAAATGGATGAAAGACCTAAATGTAAGACAGGAAGCCATCAAAATCCTCGAGGAGAAAGCAGGCAAAAACCTCTTTGATCTTGGCCGCAGAAACTTCTTCCTCCACACATCTCCGGAAGCAAGGGAAACAAAAGCAAAAATGAACTACTGGGATCTCATCAAAATAAAAAGCTTCTGCACAGCGAAGGAAACAATCAGCAAAACTAAAAGGCAACCGACAGAATGGGAGAAGATATTTGCAAATGACATATCAGATAACGGATTAGTATCCTGAATCTATAAGAACTTATCAAAATCAACCCCCAAAAAACAAATAATCCAGTGAGGAAATGGGCAAAAGACATGAATAGACGATTCTTCAAAGAAGACATCCAGATGGCTAACCAACACATGAAAAAATGCTCAACATCACTCATCATCAGGGAAATACAAATCAAAACCACCATGAGATACCACCTTACACCTGTCAGAATGGCTAACATTAACAACTCAGACAACAACAGATGTTGGCGAGGATGCAGAGAAAGAGGATCTCTTTTGCATTGTTGGTGGGAATGCAAGCTGGTGCAGCCACTCTGGAAAACTTTATGGAGGTTTCTCAAAAAACTAAAAATGGAAGTACCCTATGACCCAATTGCACTGCTAGGTATTTATCCATGGGATACAGGTGTGCTGTTTCAAAGGGACACATGCACTCCCATGTTTATAGCAGCACTATCAACAATAGCCAAAGTATGGAAAAGCCCAAAATGTCCATCGATGGATGAATAGATAAAGAAAATGTGGTGTGTGTGTGTGTGTGTGTGTGTGTATACACACACACACAATTGAGTATTACTCAGCAATCAAAAGAATGAAATCTTGCCATTTGCAACTACGTGGATGGAACTGGAGGGTATTATGCTAAGCGAAATTAGTGAGTCAGAGAAAGACAAAAATCATATGACTTCACTCATATGAGTACTTTAAGAGACAAAACAGATGAAGATAAGGGGAGGGAAACAAAAATAATATAAAAAACAGTGAGGGGGACAAAGCATAAGAGACTCATAAATATGGAGAACAAACAGGGTTATTGGGGGGGGGGGTGAGGGAGGGAGGATGGGCTAAATGGGTAAAGGGGCATTAAGGAATCTACTCATGAAATCATTGTTGCACTAGATGATACCTAATTTGGATGTAAATTTTAAAAAATGTGGAAACAACCCAAATTCCCATCACCTGATGATGGATAAATAAAATACAATGCATCCATATAATGAAATATTATTCAGCAATAAGAAGGAATGAAATAATTGATACATGCTACAACGTGATAAATCTTTAAATCGTTTTGTTAAATGAAGGAAGCCAGTCATAAAAGACCACATAGTGTATGTTCCATTTACATGTAGTATTTAGAATATGCATATCTATAGAGACAGGCAGTAGATTAGCAGTTGTCAAGGGCTGGGGGCTTTGGGAGAAATTGGGAGTGACTGCTAGTGGTCAGAAGTTTCCTTCTGGAGTTAATAAAATGCTCTAAAATTTAGATTGTGATGAAAGTTGACTAATGTGAATATAGTATGATATGTACTGTGAATACTAAGATGCTGTGCTGTGAAAATATTAAAAACCCTTGAAATTTACAATTTAAATGGGTAAATTTTATGGTGTATGTACTATATCTCAATACAACTTTTTTTTTTAAAAAAAAATGATGAATACTTGCTGTTGAATGCTCTTTACAATTTGTGGAATCATATATTTCAAATACATAATTATTTGTGGAAATAAAAGCACACTGGTCACTAACACACTAGAATTCTATTGATTTTTTAATTATATCATGATAACAAGGAAATTTCCTAACAATTTAAATTCATGAAAACAAGTATAAAAGAGAAACCTAAGCCAGGTTTTGAAAATAAATGTGCCAAATTAAAGGAAATTTGAATACAATAAAAATATGGGCTCAGAAAATTGGTCACTTAAAAATCCTTCTCAGTTAAACAGTTTAATTCATGCAAAATTAGAATGGACTCATGAAAAGTGACAGCTGAAGAAAATGTAATGGCATTAAAGTGGCTGCATCAGAACATTCCATTTCTAAAGCTACGTAGCACAAATCTGCTTTTGTCTTCGTGACTCCACGCATTGTTTCCTTGCTTCCCTTCAGTCTTTCCTTCTTCAGTTTAAATATCCCCCATAATCATTTTTGATAGGCAATAATTTTCTGATGATTCAATATTCTGATTCCCCATCTCTGTTTTATCAATAACACTAGAAGACACAGCGTCCAGATGTGGTCTGACCAGCACAGAATACAATGAGACTATCTCCTCTTTCCATCTAAATTAGCAAGTTGGCAAATATGTGATATCCATGTCACCATTCTCCTGTCTCACATCTATGACTATAACATTCCTTCTACAGGAAGCCTTCTAACAAGATATTGCTGGCAAACGAAAAAGCAACTATTTCTTGTTCATTTGTATTCAGGTATTTTATTAACAGTTCAGCTGGCCAGGGTATAGGGCTGGGTCCAATCCCAGGCATGAGACCCAGAGAAACAGAGAAGCTCTGGCCACCAGAAACCTGTTCAGACTGGGTCCCTCTCTTGAGTGACAGTGTTGGTGGTGACACCTCACACGTTATTACTCTTAAGCTCAGATGCATAACACAGTAATTAACTAGAGAGCAGAAAGAGAGCCCCTAACATCCCTTCTGAGTGACCGCTCATAAGCAGAAGTGACTGTGACCATAGAAGGGACTGGATGGGCACTGTGGGCAGGTAGGATGCATTGATCCAGACAGGGAATACCAGATGTTGAGAAAAAAAAATCATAACACTTCTAAAGGAAATGATCTATATTGAACTAAGGCCACTGGCAATTTCATGTATGACCTTAATTAGCTCTGAACATGCTATTTAGATGATTGGTCATAAACACATCTGGTTCACTGTATTGAAATAAGCCACTGGAAAAACATGGTCACATGATATAGTCTGCATTTAATACCTAGACAATAACTTTGATTCCTTCAGCCAGTAGTTGAGTTGCAGTCTATCACTGTTAACCTATTGGAGCATTGGTCATTTTCTTTGTTTTTCCCTTTATCTCTATAGGATCTTGGTTATATACTTGACTCTCCTTCCTTACATCATTTTGTTTGTTACATCGTGGCATGCTGCAGAGCCAGAAAGCTCTGCATAGAAGCAAAATTAATAGAATATCAGATCCTGAGTATTCCCAAAGCCTAGCAACTGACTGAAGAAGGAGATCAGGATCAAAGATAGGAAGGGAATTTCACCATGCCAAGCCTGGGGAGCCATATCCTGTCCTAATAGAAATGTCCATGGGCCAGAGGTACACAAGCAGAGGCCATGTTCCCATTATCAACTAATAGAATAGGACCTTAGAGGTCAAATATTTTAATGCCTACATTTTAAAGATGAGAAACTAAAGTCCAGGGAGATGTCAATGCTAGTTGCATAGCTAGTTAGTGACAGAGTTAGTACTACAATGTGCTTTTTACTTAACACATAGTTATGGCATGAACTGTGTCTCCCCAAAAATGACATGTTGAAGTTTCAACCTGCTGGTACCTCAGAGTATGATCTTATTTGGCAATAGGGTGATTACAGATAGAATTGGTTGAGGTTATACTAGAATAGGGTGGGTCCCTAACCAGTTTAGTGTCCTTATAAGAAGACAGTCATGTGAAGACACAGGGATACAAAGGAAGAATGCCATGGGAAGATGGAGACAGAGACTGAAGTTACTCAGCTGCAAGCTAAGGAATGTCAAAGATTGCTGGCAAACACCAGAAACTTTTTCCAGAAGCTAGAAAGAGGCAAGAAAAGACTCTCTTGTAGGTTGCAGAGGGAGTAAGGTCCTGCCAACACTTTGATTTCAGATTCTAGCCTCCAGAACTGTGACACAATAAATTTCTGTTATTTTAGGCCAGTTTGTGATACTTTGGTACCCCATCCCTGAGAAACTAATCCACACACTCTCAGAAAAATGTTTATTCCCACCACATCGCTCAAACTGAGCCCTGGGGATGATCAAGAGATTTACCATGGGGCTGCTTCTGAGTAGAATGATCTTGTCTTTACGATCACAGAAAGTGCAGAAATACTACTCCATATCCCCAATTATTGTCACCATAACCTCACACTCACTTTCAGACACCAAAGTTCACAAGCCTACAAGTGCAAAAGGCATTTTTTTCTTTTTCCTTTGTGCTACTATTTAAGTCACATCAGGACCAGAGGAATAGGAATCACTGTAGCACTTGATTTAAAGGACAAGAAAAGATAGCACTTGATTTAAAATATTCTTGAAATATTTTAAACATCTCCCTTATTATTCCATGATATTGTGTCATCAGACAGAAAGTCCTTTAAATTAAGTACTGAGCGCTCCAGAGCCTTCCCAAATACAGATCAACCTGGGAAAGCCTATACACATTATCCCTGCATGAATGAGTCCATCTGAATGCACACACAGGGCAGCTCCAAAGAAGGGGCAGCATGGTGTGGTGGGAATAGCATAAGCCTCAGAGTTCTAGAAATTCCAAGTGGAAGAATGGTTCTGCATGTGCCCCTGGGAAAGCCATTTTACTTCTCTGAATTTAATTATCCATAAAGATGTTAATGCCCACCTTGCTGGCTTCATGTAATGAATATAAAGTTAAAACATACAGTTCAATTGGATATACAATTGGTGAATATAATTTTGTGGATGTTTTCATTATTCTTTGATTAAATCCCAGTCCTGAACAAAGATCTTGGTGGAAAATCTAATTATGTCATCTCAATTCTTCTCCATCCTATACTGGAAGCATGAAACGAAAACTAGGTGCCCCCATTTGACTCTGGGTTTATCTGTCTTACTAGAGTGTACATTCAGAAAGCCATTGGAATAGGGACCAATGCCTACCTAAGTCCCTGTCACTAGTAGGCAGTAAAAAAAAATTGTTGTATGCAGAATTTATCCTCCATGATCAGTTTTCCTCAGGATTTGCAATCATCTAAAGTGGGCAAGTTAAAGATTCTTCTCCTAACGCTGATCACTTTTGCCATTGAGGAGCACCAGTACAAACTTCATCTAAGTTTACCTGGACTCAATCCTAAAATAAGTTAGGTTATACTAGAGCTTTACAAAACCAGTGATGCATCAATGATACTTTGCTTTAATCATATTTAAAATAAGACAAAGTCCTTTGGATACAGAAGACTAAGAACAGAATATTCACACTTTCTGGATATTCATTCTCTTTCACAGAAGAGAATGGTCTCAGTTTCTCAACTGGCCTCAGTTTTTAAATCTGAAATCTTCAAAGGGGATGCAATGCACAAAAAATGTGATACTTGGCAACATGGATGGGATCAAATTTTAACCCATGCGTTTTCCCTTGATTCTCTATAGATTCATCATACCCCTTTCCTTCTTGCCTCAATATACAGCCTTAAGATGTGTATCCTTCTCCATATTCAACCTACTGTATCTCAGGTCTGTCCAATTCCTGAGTTTAATGCTCTGAACACCATTATCTGAGGACTATGACAAACAAACAAACAAAAATCTTGCTGTGGAAACATTAGAGCATTCTTAATGCAGCTTTCAACAAGAGCAGTTTTAAAAATGCTGTGTCTTGACTGCCATCTAGAGAAAACTTAGAGATACTGAAATTAACCGAGCTAATCTAGTATCTTGATGGGTTTACTTTTCTCTAACCCTGTGGCAAAAAACCATAAGGAAAACCATCTTAAATAAGAAACAGAAAATATTTAAATGTTGTATTATGAGTTGGGATGGTACCATTAATCTCTTTTTTACAAAACAATATGCAGCAATTTTATTATTTCTAAGGAGAAATGATACTATTAGTGATAGCAATCTGCTTGCCTTTGAATTTATTTTATGGATTCCTCGTGAAAATATACATCAAGGTAATGTAATTATTATATCTGCATAATTGTAATGCTGTAATTAAAACTGGGTGCTTGCTCTCATTAAATTCTCCAGATTGTTTGTGGTTTATTTCCTGCTGGCATGAGTTTTCACCTTAAAACAGATTTTAGAACCTTTCTATGCTCTTCTTGTCATAATAATACTAATATTACCAGACAAGAAATTTCTCCAGTTTTGTAAAAAGTTTTTTAGCAATTGTATTGTGAAGTATCAATAAAACTTAAAGGCACAGAGAATTTAGAAATGATTTTTCTCTGAAAACCACCCCAAAGTGTCCCCTGTTTATATGCAGCAAATACATGGTTTTGTGCAGGCTTCTACCACTAGAAATTTAAAAGCATTGGTGGTGTTCATTGCCTTTTATATCACCGTGGGAATTATCTATTACTCAGATGCCAAGCAGTCAAAACTTGAGCTTATTGAAATTCCCAACCATCTTCAACAGGGTTTTTATTTGCTGCACTTTGCAAATAATGGTGATGAGAGTGTTAAATTCAGGAAATTGGAAAAGTGAAATATAGCAGGATGAATTATAGTGAATGATGCACATCTTCAAGCTGTACATTGAGATAAGGAAAGGGACATGAAGACTTCACAGAGTATTAATTTTAAAACCACAGACTAAATTCTGACCCCATCCCTTGTTGCCAGATATCACACTTTTTGTGCCTTGCATCTTCTTTAAAGATTTCAGATTTCAATACTAAATTGAGCTTCTGTGAAAGAGAATGCATATTTGGAAGTCTATGGATGAGAATTTGGGGCAAGACAAAATCCAAAAAGTATGAATATTCCACTCCTGCTTTTCTATATCCAAAGGACTTTGACTTATTTTTAAATATGATTAAGGCGGGGCACCTGGGTGGCTCTGTTGGATGAGCATCCGACTTTGGCTCCGGTCCTGATCTCACGGTTTGTGAGTTCGAGCCCCGCGTTGGGCTCTGTGCTGACAGCTCAGAGCCTGGATCCTGCTTCGGATTCTGTGTCTCCCTCTCTCTCTGCCTCTCTCCCATCCATGCTCTGTCTCTCTCTTTCTCAAAATTAAATAAACGTTAAATATATATATAGGCATAGAGATAGATATAGATGTATAGACATATAGATAGATATAGATTAGATATAGATATAGATATAGATATATGATTAAAGTAAAGGATCATTAATGCAACATGGGTTTTGGAAAGCTCTACTGCAACACAACTTACTTCAGTACTGAGTCCAAGCAAATATAAATGAAGGCTGGGTGCTCCCAACAGGGGTCAGCATACTTTTTCTTGAAGGTTCAGGTAGTAAAATTTTTTTACTTTCCCAACCATAAGGTCTTACTAATCAATTACCATTGTAGCATGAGAGTAGCCAGAGAGAATATGTCAACAAATGGGTATAGCTATGTCCCAACAAAACTCCACCTACAAATACAGGCAGTTGTGGTTGGCCAACCACTGTGTTGAGACAAAAACCTTTAATTTGCCCAATGTAAAATGACTGTCAGATTGTGCAGCCTAGGAATTATCTGTGACTGAAGTGTACAAGGACTCAAAACTTAATGTAGGCGACCAAGCACAGCTCATACCAACTCCAACCTACTGCAAATTAGTCTCGGTTCGGTTCGTTTTTTTCATGCATCTGGTACATCTTCTAACTGTACCAAACTTAAAATACTCTCAGGGAAAATAATTTTTTCTTGGATAGTGAAGAATTCAACACACAAACTCACACACACATGCATGCGCGCACGCACACACACACACACACACACACACACACACTCACACACAAATACTCTTCTCAGATTAGTAATAGAAGCAGAAAGTGAAAGACAAGTAAATTTAGAGTAGACAAACACTTATATATATTAATGTGTATCTCCAGGCCTGTTTTAGGTCACTATTATTATCTCTCTATATTGAGCTCTATATTGAGCTATGAGATGCGTTTTCATTTCAAACTTAGCTTCTATCTCACCATCGGTCCTCTCCCATGAGTCATGCCTATAAAAAGGCAACCACTTGTCTTTGCACTTGTAAGAGCTGTTGATATTAGATGGAACACATCTGAAGAGTCGGGCTGTGGAGAAAATAGAAATCAAGCACAGTCTGAAAAGTTCTGCTTCAATCAAGTGTAGATAATTTTTCTGGGCTTTTTGGTCTGTTTTACTGTTTCAAGGATGGTAAGGGAAAGTCTGATCTCCAGTTTGATAAATTACCAGCTTCACCCAATAGATTATCGGCTTCACTTCCTGCTTCATGAAGTCATACTACTATGAACTCCCATAGTCAATTACTTCCATGGTACTTTTTTCTTCCTATTAATGGCCAGAGTAGAGTACAGAGACAGAGCACAAACTGTAAGGAGGACAGACCTGAATTCAAATCCTCGCTGTGGTGTATACTGGCCTTGTGACCATGGGACTGCTCTGAGAGTCAGTTTTCTCTCTCCAAAATAAAGGTAATACTAATAGTCCATACTAATAAAGGTAACATGTACATTGCAATATTGTCATTAAGATTAAATAAGAACACTTGTGAGGGATCTTGCACATTGCTCAATCAATGTTGGTTTATCTCTTCTCCCCCTCCCCATCCAGTCCCTTCTCTAGGACATAGATTGCTGAAGTCTGGGACTGATTTATACATCCTGCCTCCTTACATGCCTGCTGCTAAATTGGACACACAGTAGGTGCTTTATAAATGTTTCTTGAATAGCTGTGGGTTCTCATATTTTGCTTTATTATTGAATATCTTATCATTTTAAACTGCTATAAAGATAAGCCAAAAAAAGGGGCACCTGAGAGGTTCAGTCCGTTGGGCATCCAACCCTTGATTTCAGTTCATATTATGATCCCAGAGTTGTGGGATCAAACCCCATGTTGGGCTTCATGCTGACAATGGAGCCTGCTTACAATCTCTCTCTCTCTCTCTCTCTCTCTCTATCTATCTATCTCTCCCCATATCCCCTTCTCTCTCTCTTTTTCTCTAAAATAAAATTTAAGATAGAACTGGAGAGTGTTATGCTAAGTGAAATAAGCCATACAGAGAAAGACAGATACCATATGTTTTCATTCTTATGTGGATCCTGAGAAACTTAACAGAAGACCATTGGGTAGGGGAAGGAAAAAAAAAAAAAAAAGAGGTTAGAGAGGGAGGGATCCAAACCATAGGAGACTTTTAAAATCTGAGAACAAACTAAGGGTTGATGGGGGGTGGGAGGGAGAGGAGGGTTGGTGATGGGCATTGAGGAGGGCACCTGTTGGGATGAACATTGGTTCAATGGAAACCAAAGTGATGATAAATTTCATATTAAAAAAAAATAATAAAATAAAATAAAATTTTAAAAGCTGTAAAAAGATAAGCCAAAAAGTATTCTCAGAGTCATGAAAAGAAACAAATTCTGTAAATTCAATAACAAAATAACCCACTCATAATATTGGTATATTATACAAAAAGTAGACATTCAAATATCTGCTGAAAAATGATGATACATAATTATGTGGACTACATTAAGGAGATACAGTCATGACATTTTTTCTGTTATTGAGAGAGATGGTTTGACCCACAATATTATCAAAGCTGTGGAATAACAAGGTGCTTTCTCATAAGGTTTTATTACCTATTGTTAACTTCTGTAATTCTCATCATGACTCACTGGTCAAATTTATACACCATTTAACTGCTCAGGGAAGAATCTTTATGTTTATCCTTCATGTCAAAACTGGCCTCACATACATTTATTTACTTACTTACTTATTTATGGTCATACATAGTACTACAGGTTGAAAAGTTTATGAAAATGTCATTTGGGGAATCATCAAGATTATATGTGACAAATTTGGAGTCATCCAGGCACAGGAGTTTTGAACAGAGAGGAAATTAAGGAATCATCTGTGGGGGATACAAGTGAAAAGAGAATAGAACCCAGCAGTTATTTAAAGACAAAGGAAAAGGAAATAGAGCCAGAGTATTGAGAATGCTTAAAAAAAAAATCACTAGCTGTGGGGCACATGAACAGAGGAGCTAAGATGTCAATAAAAATAAAATGGGATTTGCGAAATACCAACAGAGTATATAAAAGGAAACCAATTAAATAGAATATTCTCCTTTGCTTTTCTGTATCTATCCTGGCTCTAAGGGATAGGAGCTACCAATTTGTTTCCTTCTCTTTGCTTTTCTAGCTCTATAAGACATAAAAAAAAAAAAACTAGTTATGCTGAATCAGTTAAATTTTTATTAGCCACTTTTAAAACTTGAATTTTTCTGATGAAGCATAACTGCTGTCTATTCTGGCTATCATAGCATATAGGATTTTCTAGAATATCAGCATTACAATAAAGTAAATTGTCACACAAGTGTTGTGAATGTTAATAGACTTACAGAATTTTTATAGCCCATGATGTACAATATCCCTGATAAGCTATCTGTCTGGCCATAAAACTCAAAAGCTGTTTGCAAGAGTGATTTTACTTATCAATAATTAAAGATCCTTCAATCAGTTTGTTTAAATTTATTTATTTATTTTGATAGAGAGAGAGAGAAAGAGAGACAGAGAGAGAGAGAGAGAGAGAGAGAGAGAGAGAGAATGGCAAGCAGGCTCCACACTTGGAGCCCATATCATAGAACCCAACCAGGGCTCGTTCTCACAAATCATGAGATCATGACTTGAGTGGAAACCAAGAATCAGACATTTAACTGACTGAGCCACCCAGATGCTCCTCAGTCAATCAGTTTTTAAAGATCAATATGCTCTTAGGAATATTTGCCTACAGAGAAACAAACAAACAAACATAATCTCCATTATAGCATGGCAAAAATTCTAACTATTCACAACTCTTCCTACCTATCTATAAGTCATTGAATGGATTATATCTGAACAACTGTGAAATTCTGTCCTCTCCATCATTTTAAAACTGACCATACACTGTTTTTTGAATGAATCCTTCTAGGCTTAGACTAGATATGTAAAAGAAAGAGAGGGCCCAGGAAAGAGGAAATTATAGCTTCATCCACCAACAACTTTGCCTAGGTATAGTGGTTTTTCCAGAGTAGTAAAATTCCATAGATGCCAAAGATAGCCATTCAATATTTATTAATGGCACTAGATTCTTCAGAACAACTCTGATGTGTGTCCTCAGCAGTTTTCATCTAAAATGATAAGAGCTGACACTTATGGAGTGTGTACAACGTGTCAGGCTCCGTTTTAATACTTTGCCTGTAATTAAGTCTGCCAATATTCACAATAACCTCATTAAATATGTTATTACTTTCCTCATTTTACAGATGTAGTAACAGAGATAGAATGGTTAAGTAGCTTACCCAGGGGCACACCACTGGTAACAGGGCCAGATTCTAACCCAGACAGTCTGACTCCAAAGTTCACACTTTCAACACCATGCTCCCAGGCAGACTACTAGGGGTATGCAATACCTTAGGTTTTTAGAAAGCAGTTTAGTATAAGCTACTCATTACTCTTTAAAAAAACAAGATTAAAGAAGCTTCCTAAAGAATAGCATATTAGTTAGATGGAATGTCTTTCTAATATGATCCCCAAAAGAAAGAACTATAAATAAGTGGGAAGAGGCAAGGCCTTCACCATTAACAGCCCAATAACACATACACAATTTTTTCTAAAGCCTGTATTTTACCCTAGAGAAATATAATCAAACTTCTGTCTTTAAGTTAATCCATGATTCAGCATAATAGAAAATGTACCACAACTCAGTGTCCTGAAAACATATGAAATAAATTATAAACACAAAAAGAGGAAAACTCGGGGTGCCTGGTGACATAGTTAAGCATCTGACTCTTGAATTCAGCTCAGGTTATGATCTCACAGGTTGTGAGTTTGAGCCCTGTATCCAGCGCTGTGCGGAGAGCACAGAGCCTGCTTAGGATTCTCTCTGCCCCTTCCCTGCTTTCTCTCTCTCTCTTTCTCTCTCTCTCTCTCTCTCAAAAAATAAATAAATAAACCTTTAAAAAAAAAAGAGGAGAACTCTGCCAACTTCTTAAGCAATACAAGAAACACTTTAACTGAGTGAATTATAACTAAAGACCTTAACTCAAATTGTTTAATCAGCAACTGTAATTTTTTTTAAACAAAGAATCATTGACATAAAAGTAAATGATCTATCTGCTCTTTTCAGCGAAGCATTTAATCAATGTTACATAAAAATTTTATCAACGAGTTCACCAAGGTTTTAAAGAAAGAACTCAGGCAGGATAATGGAATTTATTTCCAAATCTAGTCATTTTGGAAGAACTACATCTTACCTATATGTTCTTTCTTCATGTATGCACTCTTTTTGTAACAGGTAATATCTTTTTATAAAATAATTGCAAGTGATTTTCCAACAATAATGATCTTGAATCATCTTGAAGCTCTAAATTATGGTTTTAGTCTTGTTCACAGACATCTTCCAAGTGAATAATTCTACAATTAGTACACAAGACAGCCCCACAGGGACCAGGAAGGAAGAACAACTGCCCCACAGAAACCAAATAACTCCATGATGGCCCTGATATGAGTTTGCTATCAGATCAAACTCAATAGTAGTATAAAGGAAATCAATCCTTTGAGCACAAACCTCAACTGGGTTCCTTCTGCCTGCAGAATGAAGTCAAACTACTTAGACCAGTCTTCATAGAACACCAGGATTCCGCTTCCACTTTTAATTCCCATCCCTCTCTTCTTGTTGCCCTTCACGCCAATCAAAGGAAACCATAATTTTCTACCCTCATCCTGCTTTTCCTTACTTCCTGCCTTTCTTTTAATGCTTTGCCTTCCATTTCAAATATTCTCCCTCAAATCTCTCTTCGAAACTCAACTCCAATACAATTTCTTATCTACACACGTTTCTTTCAGCTGTTTGTATATGTGGCGGTTAATTTTATGTGTCAACTTGGCTAGGCCCTGGTACCCAATTTTAGGTTCACACATCAGTCAGATGTTACTGTGATGGTATTTTTCAGTTGAGTCTAAGCTCTTGTCAGTAGACTTTGAGAGGCGCCTGAGTGGCTCAGTCGGTTAAGCATCTGACTCTTGATCTCAGCTCAGGTTTTGATCTCAGTGTTGTGACTTCAAGCCCCACGTTGGGGTCTGTGCTAGATGTGACACCTACTTAGAAATAAAAAGAAAAGAAGAGAAAAGAAAAGAAAAAAGAAGAGAAGAGAAGAGAAGAGAAGAGAAGAGAAGAGAAGAGAAGAGAAAAAAGAAATCAGTAGACTTTGAGTAAAGATTACCCACCATAATAATGTAGGTTGGCCTCATCCATCAGTTGAGTTGAGGTCTTATAAGACTGAGGCCTTCCAACTCAAGAGTACAACATCAAGTGTCCCCAGGTCTCCAGCTTGCTGACCTACCCTGCAGATTTCAGACTTGCCAGTCCGTGTAGTTTTGTGAGCCAATTCTGTAAATCTCCCTCTATTGATAGATATGTGTATACACCAAAAGAAATAGACCATAAACACTATATATATATATATATATATATATATATGCACTATATATACACTATACACTATATATACACTATACACTATATATACACTATACACACACACACACACACACACACATATCCTATTGGTTATGTTTCTATGGAGAATTCTAATTAATACAGTATAATATCTGATTTCCCTACTAGAATGTAAGCCCCTAAAAAATAATCATCTTTCCATTCCTCAAGGAACAATGCTTTAAAAATACTGCGTTTAATAAATATTATTTTAATATTAAATGTTTGGTCAATAAATGAATAAATATTTGGTCAATTCCACCTGTGAAATAACTCAGTTTAATTTTTTATTCTCTCTTTCCTTTGGCAGTACTGTAGTTCACACACTTATCTTCTTTATCTACACTATTTGAGTTTCTACATAGATGTCTCTGCTTCCAGACTCTTCTAATTCCTGCCCCAAAGTATCCTTCACATTGCTACTTAGCTCTCTCTCCAAATCATACACACACACACACACACACACACACACACACACACACACATTCAGTGTCTTGCAATAAAACACATAATGGCTTTCAATTACCTGGAACCTCTTCACAGCTCTCATAAATACTTATTTTGCCTTCATGGCTAGTATTGTCTTACTAATGTCTCTCATCAAAATGTTCTTAATAGATTTCTAGTTAAAAACAAGTTTTCTGCGTATTTATCTTATAACTAGCAAAGGTAACTGAAGAGAAGTGATTTAAAAGTTCTAAGTTATTGGAGCACCTGGGTGGCTCAGTTGGTTAAGCGTCTGACTTCGGCTCAGGTCACGATCTCACGGTTCATGAATTTGAGCCCCACGTCAGGCTCTGTGCTGATAGCTCAGAGCCTGGAGCCCACTTCGGATTATGTGTCTCCCTCTCTCTCTGCCCTTGCCCCACTAACACTCTGTCTCTCTCTGTATCTGAAAAATAAACATTTTAAAAAAAGTTTTAAGCTTTTTCCACTTTACAAGAGGTGGCTTATATTATATTATATTATATTATATTATATTATATTATATTACATTATTACACAGTTCCAAGAGGCATAGGTATTTGGGCTGCATGCTTTACCATCTTGGGACCTCTGTCTGCCTGCCAACAACTTAATTATCTTTAAAGTCCAGAGGTTACCTCCTCTGTGAAAGATTCCTTTCCATCCTCGTTCAGGTAGGTACTCCTCCATCTCTCATACATATTTTCCATGTATTTGGGGGAATGTTTGTCTATCTCACTAGAATGCAAGTTCCCCCCAGACTTTATTCTTATCTCATCTCTCTTGTATACTCAAACATCTAGCTTATTGCCTAGATAATCCCCTACCCTCTCCCTAAAGGATGTTTTATGTTTTTATAGGCCTGCAGGAATGTGTGAAAGTCAGTAGCAATGCATAAATTGGTGGCTTTTCGTTGGAAATTCTTTCTCAAAACCAGAAACAAAAATTAGGCAACATGAAGAAGCATCTGTTGCTGTGCACTGATGAACAAATGCTTCTCTTCTTTTTCATCTGAGCATGTTGACATGGTATAGACGCAGCTAGTAATTCTGAAATTATAACCTCTGGGTTTCTCGTGTTTCTTCCTGCAGAAATTCTGAATGTTGCCCATTTTGCATCTACGAAGTCTATCTGCTATTTGTCCTATACAAAGTTCAAAGTGTCATCCAGCCAGTAGCCATGAATTTGCCAGGTTAAATAGTAAATATCACCATTTGTTAAAAGTGCTACTATTGAATTCTGTTGTAAATGTCTAACTTTTAAGATGGCTGAGCACAAACAAAGCCAAGAACAAAGCTGAAATCTTTTGATAAATGTCAAGTTGCCATTATAATGCTGTTCATAGACTTTAAGGTACAGTCGATGTCATCGTTCTCACCAAAGAAGCAATTGCTTCCCCTCGATACCTTGACAGATCTGCATGAGTCCATAGATTATCACTGCCCTTAGAACTCTTTATCATGTTTTAAATCTGTTGAAGTATGAAAAAATCAAGTGTGCTTCACAAAACAGGATCATAAAAATGAACTTGGCTAGAGCTGTCTTTGATGGAAGATTCTGAATCATGCCCTAGACAAATCAAAAAGGAGACTGGGAAGTCGGCTGAGACATCTGTACAAAAATGCTAAATACAGCAGCCGTGCGTTAAGTGCAAGAAGACGTGACTGCTCAGTTAAGGGCAGACAAAACCCTGACACAAAATAGAGCCAAACTTTTGAGAAAACTGTTTTACAATAATGTCTGTAACAATTTAGCCCACAGTTGAGCACATATACAGCCTGTGTGGATATTATATACATTAAAGGTAAATAATTAAATGCTTTTAAAATTCCATTTACAAAAAGATCCCTCTTAACTATCTTCTATTCTACCCACATACTTAAATACCTGAAGATTAATTTTCTTTTGTAAACAATACTGACAACCTATGCCACATTAATGCCCCTCCCCTGCATCCTCGACTTTTCCTTTCACCCACAACTGCTTACCGATTCCATCTATTCACAAAATTGTGTCACTAGACATTGTCATAACTAATGTCTTAATAAATGTTATGTAAACTGATTAAATGAAAATGTAAGAATAATGGGGTTGTTCTCTCAATTTTTCTAAAGCCAAGAAAAATCAATGGAATCACTAAAAAAAAAAAAAATGCTATTATTTGATGGCTGGTTGAGACCATTGCAGCATTAAAAAAAAAAATGAAATTCAGAGGCGACATTGCTTCAAAGAAAGAAAGAAAGAAAGAAAGAAAGAAAGAAAGCCAAACAAAACATGCAGTGCTTGCCAACCTGCAGAGAGTGGGGTTATGCCTCTGCAACTCCCTTTGTGCCCTCACAGTCAAGGTCCTGTAATGCTAGAGTATTAAATCTGCTCCAATGCCCTATCTTTTCTGTCATATTCTAGGCTTGTTGAGCTGTTCGTGACTAATACTAATGAGAGACATGCCCTTTCAATTGTTACCTCAAAAAAATGCGAAAGTTGCTCTGATGTGCTCTCTAGCCTGGCCTAATTTCCCATCAAAGAAATAGAACTCCAGCTACTTGACTGACTTTTCATATTGACTCTCGAGAAATCAGAGATGCTTCATGCGTCTGCAACACTCAAGGAAATAAAATAGCTCACACTTGGTCATATTTGATGTCTGGATTCACAGCCCTTTCATTTTTAATGTAATTCATTACTTGGCTTTCTATTTTATTTCCTCCGGTCTTCACTCAGAGACCAGGATTTCTATCTTTTTAACCTCAAAAATTTACCAATTATGTCAATGCCAAATATATCAAAGTGTATAATTAATGACAACTTCATCTATTAGTGTGTGTGTGTGTGTGTGTGTGTGTGTGTGTGTGTGTGTGTGATATGTTTTGGTTTGGTTCAAATCTGAATTTTGGTGGGGGCCGTTTTGACAACTTTGGAATTTATTTGTGGGGTTTTTCAATGAAATGATCTCTATATAATTATGCTTATGAGAAAAGAGAAAACACCACAGATTAATTATCACAGTTTCTGTTAATTCTGAAATGAAAAAAAAATTTGCTATCCTTATATTTGGGAAAAAGTGACCAAATGTAAGGTGAGTATACATGACAAAAGTGAACTTGGCCTTTACTCCATCCCCTGAAGTGCACAGAGGAAGACTAAAAATGCTAATAACCTGTCACTGCTAATCCGGCAAAGCAGCTACAGAAAGAATTCTGCTAAACAATGTAAAAGGTCCAGCTTTCTGTGTTGCCTGTCACATAAAGAACAGAAGATAGCCAGCAATATGGAAATGGGGATAAGAACGTGAAAAGGAGCTGAAGTTCAACCAAATGGGCACTGACAAAACCATGGTGATCAAACCATTGAGGGCATATTTAAGACTGAGATGACTTATCTATTCTTTGATTAAACCATGTTTATGGATTACTCTGTTACTGTATAGAAACTACAAGTGAGCCAAACTCTCTGCCTCCAAGGAGTTCACGGTCTACGAGGGAGAAAGAGGCACAAACCCAATCCCAGGAGCAGAGGGCTATAATATAATAGAGAGGTACATTCAGGCTTGGACATGAGTGCAAGTTCAATTGTTCTCCCAACCTGTGAGGAATGTTTTTTCATATTTTCTTTTTGGAGATAAGTGAGGGCTATGGACTGAATTGTGCCTCCCCCCAAATTCCTAAGTTGAAACCCTAACCCCCAGTGTGATAGTATTTGGAAACAGGGCCTTTGGAAGGTAATTAGGGTTGGATGAGGTCATGAAGGTGGGCCCTTATGATGAGATTAGTGCCCTTGTGAGAAGGGACACCAGAGAGTTCTCTCTCCCCCACCCCCTTCACCACCTTAAGAGGACAAAACAAGAAGGCAGCTATCTATAAGGCAGGAAGAAAGCTCTCACCAGAACCAGCCATGCCAGTACTTTGATTTTGCACTTGGAGCCACCGGAACTGTGAGAAAACGAATTTCCATTGTTTAAGCCACCCAGTCACGGTGTTTTGCTATGGCAGCAGAGCTGGACAAGACAGAGAGCATTCTTTAAAAATTAGAAAGAAAAATATTGGAAGGAGCTAGAAATGAATATTCTGATGAGTGAATAGAAATCTAATTATCAACCTAGTATGCAAGTGAAGAAAGGAGAAAGAACTTCAGACTCCCTAAGAGAAAGCATGTCATGTCCTTAGATACTAAGACAGTTCAGGGAGAGAAGGACTTCATATTAGTTGGCTACTTCCCACCAATAAGCACAAGCCTGAAGGCTCTGTGGTCACAGCACACACTGGAGAACTAGAACTAGAACTAGAACACTGGAGAAAATCAAAAGGTATGCTATCTTCCGAGAGGAAGGGTGTAAGAACCAGTCTTGTCATAGCCAGAACCACCATGATGTGCTCTCCAGGAGGACAGCCTCCAGACTCATGCAGGCACAACCTCCCCAACCCTGGCCACAGCTCATCAGACTCACTGGCCACTGCCAACCCCCACCTATGAATATGGAGATGAAGGAAATATGGGAAACTAACTTCTCTAGACACTTTGAAAGCTCAGAGTAGGACAGAAACTCCTAAGCACAAATAGTGGTTTTATCACTTCTGTCACTTGATGACCATGACTACAGGGAAAAAGAAACATGGCAGGAAGGGAGCAATGGTCTACATATGTGACATGAAAGGAAAAGTATTTGGCTTCCTGGACTTTGGTCTTTATAATAATACGCGTTCCTGCTAAAAGACTAGGTACCATGAGGGGTGCCTGGGTGGCTCAGTCAGTTGAGCATCCGACTTTGGCTCAGGTCATGATCTCACAGTCTGTGAGTTTAAGCCCCGCTTCAGGCTCTGGGCTGACAGCTCAGAGCCTGGAGCCTGCTTCAGATTCTGTGTCTCCCTTTCTCTCTGCCACCCCCCCACACTCTGCTCTGTCTCTCTCTGTCAAAAATAAATAAACATTAAAATTTTTTTTAAAAAAAGACTAGGTACCACTTACATAAATCGAAAGAGTGTATTTGTCCAAAGACTCTATGACCTAATCAAAGATTTTAATGTGAGAGGGAGGAAACAATGACTGGGAAGCTATAATAGAACAATATTGAAGTTATCAAGCATGTGATGCAAAGAACCATCAAAATGCAAATATAACCTAGTATATCTCACATGAAAACTAATTAAGACAACGTGTTGTCTCATATTTGCCCTATACAGAACAACTACAAAGCAAACAGATTTCTCCTAATGTTAGAATATACAATCACCCCCAGGAAGACCAATTCAGAACTCAAACTCCCCAGAAGGGAGTTTTGAGAGGCAGGTCTATAATCACAAATCTGGTAGATGTCCCATGCCACCTAAATCATGTGAGTCACCAATAAGTACAACTAGGGACGGTTAAAAACAGAATGATAAATTCAGTGCAATTAAATTCCACTTCAGTTAAAGAACCTGGACGTTTTCTCCATGGAAATGGTAGCAGGGTACAGGAAAAACACTCTGCCAGAAACTCCAAATGTAATATAATCTTAAGTATTTCAATCTTGTGATAAAAGCTGCCTCTTAAAGCTCACTATTTGCTAAGTATGCACTCAAAATATGAAGACAAATATAATTCTAAGATGAAATAAGTTTGGTGTGATTAAACATAATAATAATACCATATCTGGAGAACCCAATTTAAAGAGAGGACTATAAACCATTTCATTATAACTTAAAATGGTTCATCATTGTTTTCATAACTCATCACTTTAAATGTAATGTGCAAGTACTGTACATGAGGATGATTTTTGTGGTTAAATTTAAAGGCATTTTATGGGGCTCCTGGCTCACCCAATCTGTAGAGCATGTGACTCTTGATCTCCAGGTTGTGAGTTTGAGCTCCTCACTAGGCATGAAGATGACTTAAAAAAAATTAAGGCATTTTAAGTAACACCAAAAAGATGCTAACTTTAAGTAGTAAAATATTAATTAAGAAAGGAAAAATTAATTAAAGTGTGACATGGTGACATGTCTATTCCAGGTAAGTAATGGAGGGGAAAAAATCTGAAAATTATGGTATCACTAGAAGTCTGCCAGATAAAAGTTGAAGACCCCATTGTTCACCTGCAAAATGACCCAATCTCAAATACATCCATGCAAACAAGTGGGAAGAGTGTTATGTAATTCACTTAATGTCAGTAACTTTATGATTTAGATACAATTATTATCAGCATTTTGCAGATGAGGAAATCAATAATCAGAGAGGGGAACCCTTATGCCTACAATTACCAAAAAAAGAAAAAAAGAAGGAATGAAGGAAGGAGAAAGAAGAGAAGAGAAGAGAAGAGAAGAGAAGAGAAGAGAAGAGAAGGGAAGGGAAGAGAAGAGAAGGGAAGAGAAGAGAAGAAACCCATGGAGCAGCCAGGGTTTGTATCCAGACAATTCAGCTCCAGAGTCTGCACTCCTAACTACTATACTAAGCTGGAAAGAAATATAGGGCCTAGTAAGTAACAAAATGAGACCACAAGAGCTATGTCAGAAAACCCATAGTTCAAAGAAAAAAGGTGTCAAGAATAATGCCAGGAATCGATACAGTTTTCCCTTTTCAGAGAAATTACTACAGCCTATACTATACCCATGCATGGCATACACAGATTACTTACTGAGTATAGAAACATAAAGTAGCAGAACCTGTGATTAATTGCCATGGCTTGAGAAGGATATTCAAAACCATAAATGCTGATTCCAAAATGTGGAGGGTTTTCAAATAACAGTCCTCAAGAATGTGTGCTACTTCAAATTTGTACATACCTACTCTGACATCAACAGAAACTACATAGCAAGACAATTCCCCAGTCTGAACCTGCTGCTGAGGAGCAACTCCAGTAGACACTACATTACTGAAAGGCTAAATGTAGAATTGGAGAAGTTCAGGAGCCTAATTCTTTGTTCTCCCAAGTTCAAGGGGAAGAGTAAGCATTCATTGCCTGAGAGTCATGGTTGTACACGTGTATTTTATTGCTAGCCTACTTAATTTCATCTACCTTCCTGTATCATCATCTTTTGTAAATTCCCTATGGGCTGCAACACTCTCCTACTAACATTCATTTAGATCCTTACCTTTGGGAATTTGCTTATAGCACCCCTCATCTAAACTACTTCCTACTTACATTTGTTTATCCAGTTCTGACCCAGCCCTCAAATATAGTTCCAAATTCTATCCTATCTTTTTTTTTTATTTAACTTTATTTTTTATTTTTTAAAATTTACATCCAAATTAGTATGTAGTGAAGCAATGATTTCAGGAGATTCCTTAATGCCCCTTACCCATTTAGCCCATCCCCCCTCCCACAACCCCTCCAGCAACCCTCAGTTTGTTCTCCATATTTATGAGTCTCTTTTGTTTTGTCCCCCTCCCTGTTTTTATATTATTTTTGTTTCCCTTCCCTTATGTTCATCTGTTTTATCTCTTAAAGTCCTCATATGCGTGAAGTCATATGATTTTTGTCTTTCTCTGACTGACTAATTTCACTTAGCATAATACCCTCCAGTTCCATCCACGTAGTTGCAAATGGCAAGATCTAATTCTTTTTGATTGCTCCATTGTGTGTATGTGTATATATATATACATATATATGTGTGTATATATATATATATACCACATTTTCTTTATCCATTCATCCATCGATGGACATGTGGGCTCTTTCCATACTTTGGCTATTGTTGATAGTGCTGCTATAAACATGGGGATGCATGTGTCCCTTCGAAACAGCACACCTGTATCCCTTGGATAAATGCCTAGTAGTGAAACTGCTGGATCGTAGGGTAGTTTTATTTTTAGTTTTTTGAGAAACCTCCATACTGTTTTCCAGAGTGGCTGCACGAGCTTGCATTCCCACCAACAATGCAAAAGAGATCCTCTTTCTCTGCATCCTCGCCAACATCTGCTGTTGCCTGAGTTGTTCATGTTAGCCATTCGGACAGGTGTAAGGTGATATCTCATTGTGGTTTTGATTTGTATTTCCCTGATGATGAGTGACGTTGAGCATTTGTTCATGTGTCGGTTGGCCATCTGGATGTCTTCTTTGGAGAAGTGTCTATTCATGTCTTTTGCCCATTTCTTCACTGGACTATTTGTTTTTTGGGTGTTGAGTTTGATAAGTTCTTTGTAGATTTTGGATACTAATCCTTTATCTGATATGTCATTTGCAAGTATCTTTTCCCATTCTGTCGGTTGCCTTTCAGTTTTGCTGATTGTTTCCTTCGCTGTGAGGAAGCTTTTTATTTTGATGAGGTCCCAGGAGTTCATTTTTGCTTTTGTTTCTCTTGCCTCCGGAGATGTGTTGAGTAAGAAGTTGCTGCGGCCAAAATCAAAGAGGTTTTTGCCTGCTTTCTCCTCGAGGATTTTGATGGCTTCCTGTCTTACATTGAGGTCTTTCATCCACTTTGAATTTATTTTTGTGTATGGTGTAAGAAAGTGGTCCAAGTTCATTCTTCTGCATGTCGCTGTCCAGTTTTCCCAGCACCACTTGCTGAAGAGACTGTCTTTATTCCATTGGATATTCTTTCCTGCTTTGTCAAAGATTAGTTGCACATACATTTGTGGGTATCTTAAAGTCTTCTATGACGATTCTGAAAATGATTTCTCCTCCCTATGGATTTAATCAAATTAGTAGTCAATCACATGTGAATCTATAGTTCACATTTGACCTTTAATTAGGTACCTCATAGGGCAGTTGTAAAAATTAAATTTGACAGTGAAATAATTAATGTGAAGTGTTCAGAACAGTTTGTGGCATATAGTAAGTATTCAGTGTTAGCTATTATGTTTATTTCTGATTCTTTTCATTTTATATTATTTAGGCTATTACTAAACTATGATTTTTATTTAATTTCATTATATGTATACTTTGTCTTTCCAATAAGGATAAAAGCAGTATTAACTCTAGACTTTCCCAAAATTTCCAAAACTCCTAACATTGTACTGAACAAAGAATGTATTGCCAGGAAATATCTAGATGGTTAAAAACAGGACACTAAACTTGTTAACAAATACTACCTTTTTATGCTCTGCAATTTCTGAACCATGTTCAGGTAGTAAAACAGGTGGGACTATTCTTATCAAAAGATTTATAGTACAAAATAGTTGTTAAAATCTCTGTCAAGGCAATAAACTGCCATTCCAACGAATAACTAGGTGGTCTTGACCTTAAGATCTCATGTGAGCTATAAATTCTTGGGAGAAGGTGGTTTATAGTCAACCATCAATCTGCAGACATGTTTCCATATAAATTTCAGAAGGCTAGTGCTGGCTCACAAATTTCCTTGTCAGATGTAGTCCATAAGATTCTAAAACCCTAAGGAGGCAGACACATCAACAATGTATATGTTTGCGTTTTATAAATATCATTTTGGAAGCAGCTTAGAGAAAATGAATTGTTTGTGGAGAGGTGGAAAACAAGGAAAGCCTTGGAGGCTCCTATAGGAGGCCAGATGAGATGCTCTGAAGACTTGATCTTAAACAATGCAAGTGAGAACCCAGATGTCTGAAACATACTCTCTCTTACGCCTTTCCAAATACTGCTTTCTCTGCACTCAAGTCCCCCTACTGTATAAAGCATTCCAGAATCTGGATTCTGTGAATGTCGTGAATTCTACCATGGCTGAGGTCACATGTTCGCTATCACAGATCTCTTATTTTTTCTCACAGCTTACAAATTAATTTATCATCCTTAGGGTTCATTGATATTACTCAAAGCACAATCCAGCACTCTGAGAATTGCTATTTGATCTTTTCTCTCTACATTTTCATCCCAGATTTCTTTTCACTTACTCTTTCCTGGAAGGTAAGATGGAATTAATGAGTAAATAAAAATGCAAGGATAATATTCTACTCTGCTAGTTATCAAACAATTTAGGGTATAATTATTTAGGTGTTCAGCAAAAAAATAATTATTTTCCAATGACAACCAATGCTTCCAAAGGTAAAGTAAAACTGGTAAACTCATATCTTCTGAAGACAGTGCAAACTGTTTGGAAAACAAGTCATAAAAAGCTATAAGGAACCCCATCCCTTTGACCTTGTAATCTCACCTGTAGAAAATTATCCTCAAGAGGTAATCAAAATGGAGGAAACTCTTTGCTCACAGAATGTGCTCATTGCAACATTATTTAAAATAGGCAAAAATTGGGAGCAGTTTTAATGATTGGTTGATTACCTATTGTATGATAACATAGCACCTTGTGTTTTTCCTTTCTTAGCAACTAATTTGTCTCTAACAATACCTAGTAAATTTTTCTAAGTAAATGGAATCAAGACAAAGGAAAAATAAAGTAAAAGCAGAAGTGAAGTTAGCGTACAAAATGTGTGTGAACCCAATTACCCAAGGGTAATTGCTATTGCTGAAAATGACACTGTACAAAGATATGATAATAGTACGTGGTAGAACCCAGAGATGCCCCAGATAGTCTGCTCCAGAGACTGAATGTTTACCACTTCCTTCTACTGCCCCCCCCCATTGTTTGCCCCTCAAATTGTTCACCATTTAAAAATACGATAGCTCAATGAGATTCTGAATGCCAGACAGAAATCCCCATTTACTGTCGTAGAAGTACTAACTTTAAAACTTTTCTTGGGGCAGCTCAGTCAGTTAAGCATCCGACTTCAGCTCAGGTCATGATCTCACAGTTTGTGAGTCTGAGCCCTGTGTCTGGCTCTGTGCTGACAGCTTATACCCTGGAGCCTGCATTGGATTCTGTGTCTCCCTATCTCTCTGCCCCTCCTGCACTTGCTCTCTCTCTCTCTCTCTCTCTCTCTCTCTCTCAAAAATAAATAAACATCTAAAAAAATTTTTAACTTTTCTAGAAAGTAATATTTATCAAGAAACTTATTGTTCAAGGGGTGCCTGGGTGGCTCAGTTGGTTAAGCGTCCGACTTCGGCTCAAGTCATGATCTCGCAGTCTATGGGTTCGAGCCCCGCGTCGGGCTCTGTGCTGACCGCTCAGAGCCTGGAGCCTGTTTCAGATTCTGTGTCTCCCTCTCTCTCTGACCCTCCTCCGTTCATGCTCTGTCTCTCTCTGTCTCAAAAATAAATAAAAACGTTAAAAACATTTTTTAAAAAAGAAACATTGTTCAGGAAGTTATCATTCACTTCTAAAAATCTACTACCTAAAAAAAAAATATGACATGATGGGAATTACGGTGAATTTCTTAGGTGTAGTATGATAGAGCTGCTGTAATTTTAAGAGATTCCTTATCTTTAGATGTACACATTGACATGTTAATAATGTCTGGAATTTGCTTCAAAACAATCTGGGGCATAGAGTTTTGTAGATAAAATAGCTTTGTCTGTGAGTTTTTAATTGTTGAAACTAGATGATGATTACATATTCATTTTACTATTCTTCCTTCTTTTATATGTATTTGACATTTTGCAAGATAAAATGATGAAAATTCATCAAAGATACACATTAAGATCTGTGTGCAAGGATGAGCATTACAGGGAAATCATCACATAAATTGTAGTATATCTTTATGCTCGTTTATGTAGCCATTAGGAATTCTTCCTTTCAATGGTTAATTAATGATTTAACAAAAATGTTCATAATACAACATTAACTGAGGAAAGATTTGTATAAATATGAAAACCCTGTATAATATGGATTGGGGGAGGAGGACCTTTTTCAGAGTTAGAAAGAAACATATCAAAATATCAACAATGGTTATCTCTATATAGTCATAGGCTATATTTGTTTGCTCTCTCAAAATTTTTCTGCATTTTCCAATATTTATACCATGACAGTGAATCAACTTTTATATTCAGCAAAAAGTCAATGTTATTATGGGATCTACAAAGCAAAAGAAACCTGACTGTGAGGGAGTAGAAGAGTCTCAGGAGACTATATTTGGGTGCCCTTACCATTAGAGCCCTAACATCGTAAAGACTGGGGCACAGTCCCATTATCCACCTGACTGACTGGCCTGGCACTTCCACACCTGCTGACATCCTGGAAGTGGGGACTCCTGGACCCAAACGAGACCTGCCTCACCAAATGTCCTCAATCCACGTGCTCTGCATATTGGACCAATGTGAACAGTGGAATAATTATAAAAAGAAGTAAAGTCATGAAAGTCGTGAAGTCATGAAAAATGGAGGTATACTATACATTATGTACAGACATAAATGGTACTGTTTCTACACATCTTAATAGAAAAATTACTCAAAATGCATTAAGAAAGGACAAATTGGGGAGAAGACTTAGTAAATGTCAAAGGAAGATGTGAATCTTCCATTCGTTTAAAAATTCTTGAGGTGAATGAAAGTGAAAATGCAACCTACTGCTACTTATAGGATGCAGGGAAAGCAGTTCTAAATGGAAGGTTTACAATGACAAACACCTACATTAAGAAAATAAATATCTCGGGGCGCCTAGGTGGCGCAGTCGGTTAAGCGTCCGACTTCAGCCAGGTCACGATCTCGCGGTCCGTGAGTTCGAGCCCCGCGTCAGGCTCTGGGCTGATGGCTCAGAGCCTGGAGCCTGTTTCCGATTCTGTGTCTCCCTCTCTCTCTGCCCCTCCCCCGTTCATGCTCTGTCTCTCTCTGTTCCAAAAATAAATAAACGTTGAAAAAAAAATTAAAAAAAAAAAAAGAAAATAAATATCTCAAATAAACAATCTAATTTTACAATTCAAGGAGCTAGAAAAAGAAGAAGAAACTGAGCCAAAAGTTAGCAGAAGGAAGGAAATAAATATCAGACCACAAATAAATGAAATAAAGAACAGAAAAATAAAAGATCAATGAACCTAAGAACTGGTTTCTTTAAGAGATAAAGATACAATTAGCAAACCTCTCGCTGGACTCACCAAGAAAAACAAAGAGACAGCGCTCAAATAATAAAATAAGAAATGAAAGGTAGACATTACAACTGATATCGTGGAAATGCAAAAAATCATAATAAACCACTATGAACAATTATGCACCAATAATTGGACAAACTAAAAGAAATGGATAAATTCCTATAAACATATAAACTACCAAGACTGAATCATGAAGAAATAGAAAATATGAACAGACAAATAACAAGTAAGGAGATTGAGTAAGTAATCAAAAACCTCTGAATAAAGAAAAGCCCAGGGCCAGATGGTTTCTCTGGTGAATTCTACCATATATCTAAAGACTAAATACCAATCATTTCTCAAGCTCTTCCAAAAAACTGAGGACAGAACATACTCAAAATCATTTTATGAGATCATCATTATCTTGATACAAAACCAGTTAAGGACACTTACAAATAAAGAAAACTATAGGCCAATATCCCTGATTAATATAGATTGCAAAAATTCTCAACAAAATAACAAACTGAATTAAATAACACATAAAAAGATCATACATGTTGGTCAAGTGGTATTTATATCTGGGTTGCAAGGATAGTTCAACATCCACAAATCAATAAATGTGATACATTAATATAAAGAAGAATAAAAATCATATTATCATATACATATATGCAAAAAGCATTTGACAAAATTCAACATCTTTTCATGATAAAACTTTTAAAGAAATTGGATATAGAAGAAATGTATCTCTGCATAATATAGGTCATATATGATAAGCCCTTGGCTAACTTCATACTCAACAGTGAAAGGTTCAAAGTTTTTTTTTCTAGGATCAGGAACAATAAAAGTGAGCCCATTCTTGCTACTCCTATTCAACACAGTACTGGAATTCCTAGCCAGAGCAATCAGGCAAGAGAAAGAAATAAAAGGCATCCAAGTCAGAAACAAGTGAAATTGTCTTTTTTTGCAGATGATATGAAAACTCTAAAGACTGCCCTTCAAAACTCTTAGGTCTAATAAATGAATTCAAGAAATCTGCAGGATACAAAATCAAAGTACATAAATCAATGGCATTACTATATACTAGCAGTGAAATATCTGACAAAGAAATAAAAATCCCATTGACAATAACACCAAAACAATAAAATACTTAGGAATAAATTTAACGGAGGTGAAAGGTCTTTACACTAAAAAATATAAGACTTGGCTGAAAGAAATTGAAGAAGACACAAATAAATGGAAAGATATCTCATGTTTGTGGATTAGAGGAGCTAATATTATTAAAGAGTCCATACTAACCAAAGCCATCTATAGATTCAATATAATCTCTATCAAAATTCCAATGGCATTTTTCACAGAAATATAAAAAAAGTCCTAAAATTTGTATGGAACCACAAAAGATACCAAATAGCCAAAGCAATCTTGAGAAAAAGAGCAAAACTAGAGTCATCATACTTCCTGATTTCAAACTATGCTACAGAGCTATAGTAATAAAAATAGTATGGTATCGGGGCACCTGGGTGGCTCAGTCGGTTAAGCGTCCGACTTCAGCTCAGGTCATGATCTCGCAGTCTGTAGGTTCGAGCCCCGCGTCGGGCTCTGTGCTGACCGCTCAGAGCCTGGAGCCTGTTTCAGATTCTGTGTCTCCCTCTTTCTCTGACCCTCCCCTGTTCATGCTCTCTCTCTCTCTCTCTCTCTCTCTCTCTCTCTCAAAAACAAATAAATGTTAAAAAAAATTTAAAAAAAATAGTATGGTATTAGTATGAAGAAAGACACATAGATCAATGGAACAGAATTGAGAGCCCAGAAATAAACTCCCACATATAGAGTCAGCGAATATTTGACAAGGGAGCCAAGAATATTCAATGAGGCAAAAATAATCTCTTCAATAAATGGTGCTGAGGAAACTGGATAATCACATGCAGAGGAATGAAGCTAGACCCCTACCTTACACCACTTACAAGAATTAACTCAAAATGGATTAAAAATTTAAATGTAATAAACATTGGGGTACAAGTGTCCCTATGCATCAACACTCCTGCATCCCTTGGGTAAATTCCTAGCAGTGCCAATGTTTATAGCAGTACTTTCAACAATAGCCAAATTATGGAAAGAGCCTAAATATCCATCAACTGATGAATGAATAAAGAAATTGTGGTTTATATACACAATGGAATACTATGTGGCAATGAGAAAGAATGAAATATGGCCTTTTGTAGCAATGTGGATGTAACTGGAGAGTGTTATGCTAAGTAAGTCATACAGAGAAAGACAGATACCATATGTTTTCACTCTTATGTGGATCTTGAGAAACTTAACAGAAGACCGTCAAGGAGGGGAAGGAGAAAAAAAAAAAGTTAGAGAGGGAGAGAGCCAAACCATAAGAGACTCTTAAAAACTGAGAATAAACTGAGGGTTGATGGGGGGTGGGAGGGAGGGGAGGGTTGGTGATGGGCATTGAGGAGGGCACCTTTTGGGATGAGCACTGGGTGTTGTATGGAAACCAATTTGACAACAAATTTCATAATAAATAAATAAATAAAATTTAAATGTGAGACTTGAAACTAAAACTCCTAGAAGAAAACAGGGCAACAGGATCTAGACCTTGGTCTTGACAATAATTTTTTGGATATGACAACAAAAGCACAAGCCACAAAAGCAAAAATAAACAAGTAGGACTGCATCAACTAAAAACTTATGCACAACAAAAGAAACAATCAACAACAAAAAAAGGCAACTAATGGAATGGAAGAGAACATTTACAGACCATCTGATAAAGGGTCGATATCCAAAATGTATACGGAACTCACAGAACTCAATTGTAAAAAAAAAAAAAAAAAAAAAAAAAAAAAAAACAAGCTGATTAAAATGGGCAAAGGATCTGAAAAGATATTTTTGAAAAGAAGATACACAAATGACCAACAAGTACATGAAAACATGCAAAACATCACTCTTCATCAAGGAAATGTAAATCAAAACCACGAGATATCATTTCACATCTGTTACAATGGCTATTATCAAAAAGACAAAAGATAAGTATTGGTAAAGATGTGGAAAAAAAGAAACCTTGTGCACCATTGGTGGAAATGTAAATGGCGCAGCCACTATGAAATCCAGTATGGAGGTTCTTCAAACAATTAAAAATAGGACTACTATATGATCCAGTAACCCCACTTCTGGGTATATGTCCAAAGGAAATGAAATTACTACCTTGAAGACATCTGAACTCCCATTTTCATTGCAACATTACTCACAATAACCAAAACATGGAAACAACCTAAGTGTCTGCTAACGGATTAATGGATAAAGATGTGGTTTATATGCATACAATGGAATTATTCAGCCACAAAAAAAAAGGAAATTCTGCCATTCATGATAATATGGATAAATCTGAGGGCATATGCTGAGTGAAATAAGTAAGAGAGACAAATACTATATGATATCACTTATACGTGGAATCTAAAAACATTGAACTCACAGAAACAGAGATTAGATTTGTGGTTGCCAGGGGTGAGGTTGGGGAAAATGGGTTAAAGTAGTCAAAGGCACAGACTTCTAGTGACAAAACTAGGCCTCAGGATCTAAGAGTGACAATAGTTAACAACAGTGCACCGTAAGGGCACCTGGGTGGCTCAGTCAGTTAAGTGTTTGACTCTTGATTTCTGCTCAGGCTCTGATCTCAAGGTCATGAGTTCAAGCATCGTGTTGGGCTCTGTGCTGGGTGTGAAGCCTACTTAAAAAAAAAAAATCAAAGAAACAAAAGTGCACTGTATACTTTAAAGTTGCTAAAATAATAAATCTTTTAAGTTCTCACCACTTAAAGACAAAAGGCAACTATGTGAGGTGATGGATGTGTTAACTTCCTCCTGTGGCAATCATTTCACAATATACACATTTATCAAATCGCCATGTTGTACACCTTAAACTTACACAATGTTATATGTCAATTTTATCTCAAAAACTCTGGGAAATAAATACATAATAAATAAATAGGTCTGTAATGCTATGGGAGGGGGTGGTGGAAACAGTTTAGGTTGAAGGCTTAATAACTGACAAGAGAACAATGTGAATTTTGCCCTAGTTTAAAAATTCCCAGTCCAAAATCTTTGTCCTTCATCCTCATTTATATTCATAACAATATCAAACGGAAGCTCCTTGCCAAGTACTGGTGACTGGGCACATCTGATTGTCATGTTACTATAAAGGACATCACATAGAAGTTGTTCACCCAGAACATCCAGCGTGCTTGCCGGGCATTAACTTTCAGACAGTCTGAATATTTTCTAAACGCTGGATTCATCCCTGGATTTAGAGTGGATAAAAAAGCCCTTGTCCCAAATGATTCTCTGGCCTTTGAACATGTGAACTCAGTCAAAAAAGATTTTTTTAAGTCTAATCTCAAAAGGGTAGCTTCAGTAAGAATATGAACTTACAGCACCTCTCTTGCTAGGTGTTAAAAAACTTCACGCTCTGTCTCTACCAAATTGAAACAGCTCCTCCTTATATTACAGTTCCTCAGCTCATTGGAATTTGTTCACATTATATCTGAACACCATTTAAAATCATTAGATCTGTATGTAAAAATCATTCTAATCTTTGTTGAATCCTCAGCTTATAATCTTATTTCTTTGGCCTCAGAATTGGTCAAGAAATCTATAATATCCATAGAAACTTTTCTCACTTACTTTACAAAAATTCTTGTTAAATAAATTCCAATCTTCAAAGAAAATTTCCATTCTCTTTATCCTCTTCAGAAACTTCAGACATCCTATAATACACATTACAATATAACTGTGCACAATTCTGAAGAGTGAAGCTTTAATTCACCTGATAACTGCTGTCCACCAAAACTCTTATGTATCTGTATATCAAATAGAGCACAAAAATATGTTGATTTTGCCAAAAGGCTTCAGGTTGAATGATCTCATTTTGTGGGTGATGTTTTCAAATACTGTCTTGAAGCCTTTCTACAGGAAGGAAGAGAGGACAAAAACAATTTTAATTATGGTTAAATTTTTAAGTAAAAATGAGAATCCCAGAATCTAAAACAAACATCCTTCTTTGTCACATGGTGTGAGTTACAGGGAAAAAAGAAACTAGTATCTGAATCAGTAAATGAGTCAGAAAATCTCAGAAACATACTTTGCTTCACAAAGTCCAGCACCTTTAGAAAGCATATTAGCAAAATATTTATTGAGGGACTACTATGGTCACTCAATAAGATTCATAGATCAGACTAAGCTGGTCTATGCTTGGGACACATCAATAAACAAAACATGCAGGGATCCCTGTCGTCAATTAACTGACATCCTATTGGATCTTTCTTTGGAGGCACAACCTCCCTAAATTTCCCAAAACCTGACTGCTTTCTCAGTCCATATGTGAGAATGTCGGTCCAACTTCTACACCCAGGCAAAGGAATCTTTATTCTTCTGACAATTGCATTATTGCCATTCTTCTTGCTGGCACACTGTGGTTCATACCCTTGATCCCAGTTCAATAGATGATGCTGACACTAAATTGGATTTTGATGCTAGTCAGCTGGGTTGATATTCATTTGGTTACCACACAGGCATCAAGTGGATCTTGAAGAGAAGATAACCCAACTCCCTCTCAATTAGAACAAGACAGAGCAAGGCTCTCTATTGCCTGAATTTCCATAGTTGCCAATTCTCAGTCTACCCTAAGGGGTCAAGTCCAGAAGCACTATGCTTAGGCACAATCCTTGTGTAGACCTTGAGACTCTAAACCCCTTCCCTTCTAAGAACATTCTCAAACATCAGGCAGGGGCTCCCCTTCCATCTGGGAAATGCCAAGAATCTGATTATTCCTCTCTTCTTAGAAAATAAAAGTATCCTCTTCAGCCTCTAGAAGGCATTACACTATTCATTCATTCATTTATTCATTCATTCACATCCAATACTTTTTTACCACTACTCTGTCAGGTAATGCTCTTAACCCCAATTGCCTCTGGGAAGACCGTTTGTGGAGGAAGCAGCCTTTATACATACAAAGCATAACAAGATGACTTTCTGACAGTTCTCTCCCTAGAATAAAAGGAAAAAAATAATAATAAATGGGACCTATAGCTGGGCATCCTATTACATATATGAGTGTATTATAAATAACAAGAAAAGGGTGTCTAAAATTTTTAAATATCCAGGTGATAATGAAAACAGTGACCATGGAAATAATTATCAATCCCTTTATAAAAATATATTATTAAAATTATTTTAGGAAGAAAACATACCTGAATTCTGAAATTACCCAGCACTACAGGTGTTTGGTTATTGTTGTTTTGTTTTGTTTTTTCAAAAGCTCATGTAAATTATTTCTATCAACATGAAAAAATAAACAAATAACAACAAAATTATTTGATCCATACTCATTTTTAAAGAAAACTTTCTGCTTAGGGGGAGCCTGGGTGGCGCAGTCGGTTAAGCGTCCGACTTCAGCCAGGTCACGATCTCGCGGTCCGTGAGTTCGAGCCCCGCGTCAGGCTCTGGGCTGATGGCTCGGAGCCTGGAGCCTGTTTCCGATTCTGTGTCTCCCTCTCTCTCTGCCCCTCCCCCGTTCATGCTCTGTCTCTCTCTGTCCCAAAAATAAATAAAAAACGTTGAAAAAAAAATTTTAAAGAAAACTTTCTGCTTAGGACAAGTCACTGACCTGGAAGGTTAGAAAAATCCAATCCAGGCTTAGCTCCTGAATATACTTGACCATGATTCTTGTGGCCTCTGAGTTCAGGACACTCTCTTCTGTGAACCTCCTTCCTCCTGGCTTTAATAGTGCTGCCCGTCACAAGGACTTCTGCATCATACTATCTGTCTCCCTGTGGCTTCAAACCACTGGTACTAAATATTATATTTTTGAGTCATATAATTCCACTTCTCTGTGTAACAAGCCCTGAAATATGTGAAGAAGTTTTGAATCCCCAATTTTCCTCTTGCAACTGTGTTCAATTACTCTCCTACAACTGTTCTCAAATGGCATCTTTTCCAGTCCCTTCGTAAAAATAAGTCAATACCAGAGCACCTGGGTGGTTCGGTTGGTTGAGTGTCCAACTTCGGCTCAGGTCATGATCTCCCAGCTTGTGAGTTCAAGCCCGGCATCTGATCTGTCAGCACAGAGCCTGGAGCCTGCTTCAGATTCTGTGTTTCCCTCTCTCTCTGTCCCTCACCTGCTCACACTCTCTCTCTTTCTCTCAAAAATAAACATTAAAAAATTAATAAGTCACTATCTTTTGAACATACTTCATTTGTCTACAGGATACCAATACTCTTAAGAAAGACACCAATACTCTTTGTATCTGGAATTTACACTTTAAGAATGTTCTTTAAGGAAATAATAATCTGGAATCTGAGTAAATATTTATCTATCTTATGTTCATCACAGCATTATTTACAGTATTTAAAAATAATAGTATGGTCAGTATACCTATCTGATTACACTTACATGTTAAAGAAGTAACTTAAGAGTATTTGAATGTTCACTGCATGTTGCCAAGTGGGAGAAAAAAGAGATTACCAAAATACGTATAATAAAATCATTTGTGTGTATCTATGTGTGCATAAACTCGGAAGAATATATAAACCATGTTAACAATGGTTCTAATTCATGAGACTATAGATGATTTTTACTTGATGTATTTTTTTTTTGTACTTTCCAGATTTTCAATAGTGAAAATACACTACTCTGTAATGGAAACAAATAATGTTATATTTTTTTAACGTATTGCCCAAAGCTGAAAGCAAATCCAAAGGTGTGCCCCGATCAACTCACAGCCAGTGGAATACTGCCATCACCTAATCCACTTGCACTAATACTGCATATATATTGATGACTTTGCAGCCACATTACACAATTGATTCATTTTGAGAATATTCTTCTTTATAGCCTCTAAAACATTTAACAAATATTACCATTAAATCTCTCACCTTGTTCTTGAACATTAGCTGTTTTGTTTTGTTTTGTTTTAATTCCTAAAATTTTTATTTTTTTATTCTTAAAATAAGTGACTCCCATTATTGCCATCTTGTGCCCCCCATTAGTCCCACGGACCCTCCACCATGCCCAAAATGGCCATTCAGCAGAGGCTCCCCCTAGGACATTCCCAGAAACTGATGAAGAGGTGGGCCCGGATCTCAGCAAGGTGATCACCAAGAAGTTCAGAAATCAGGACACCAGAGTGAAGGCTGCTGAAGACGTGTGAGACAAAACTTTCTATATCACACAGAGTGTGCAGAAATTAATGATAATTAAGTGGAACCTCTCATCATGATCAATAATGCAAAATTTGCATTGTCATCCACAGGGATATTCCCATATGCCCAATAAGAATATTTTTAAGTGAGACATGCTCCAATTTCTGCAAAACTTGTAACCAATACAATTTCAGTAACAAAGCAGATATGCACCTCTCAGTTACAGAGATTTTTAAAAAATAGTCATGTAGATTGTTTATGTGCAGAACTTATAGTCTGCGGTGGATTCAAGAAAATACAACAGAGTAGAAGAACTCTATCACTGCTTTCCCTCATGCAGGCAGTTCCAAAAGTGTTACCTAATTGCAGACAAACAGACTTAATGCTGAATTTACTTTGATTCACAAAGAGAGAAAGAAAGCCAATTGGATGGCTAGGGTGGTTTGGTTTAATGTTAAAAAGTGTGTGACTATCCTCATGAATGACAAGCCTGGCACTGTAGCCAATATACCACATTTTAGACAGCTACTCTTGGCTGAAACCATGAAAGTTTAAGATATTCTTACTCATGGACTCTTCTCTGACCAGCTATTTCTAGAACAAATAAAGCTGACTTTGAGGCTGTCATTGTCAAAACTACAGTTCCCGGAGAGGACAAGATGAAACTGTCCTCCAAACTTTAGGCTGTTGCATTTTAATGATCTTGATGAGACAACCTAGAACACACAAAGGTGAATCTGTGACTTACCTATTTAGCTGTGTCCCACTGTAAAATATTGTGTTTTGAACCATCGTACTAATATTATAACATAATTACATGTCTTTGAACAGTATAATTATACATGTTTATAAACATGTGTTCTGAACTACTCTATCCTGGAGTATTTTTGCTTGTTTTTGTTTTGATATGCTTCTAATGTTAAGACTCTATGATACTAAAGCAAAAAAATTATACAGTTCTTGGTATTTATCCATTTCAAACTTCTTTACTGTTTGGTTCATCTCTCTGCCCATGTTAAGACCTCTTTCATCTGATTCCATCATTTAGTTTCTTTATTAACCTTCTTAACTCTCGTCACTCACAAATTTAATGAGTGTGCCCTTCATATCTTTATCCAAATCCCTAATGAATGTATCAAACAGAATATGGGCCAGGATAAAGCCATGAAACTTACCATCAGAAAGCTGTCATCAGATAAACACCTTCTGGCTGAAGGTGTTCAACCAGAAACTGATCAAGCTAGCAGTATTATGATTTAGTCCACAATTTTCCCTCTGTGTGATATCATATGATATCAACAAAAGACTTTACAGAGGACATTTGACTTTTTCAAAATATTAAAGTGAACTTTTGTTTCACACTTATACCAATGAGGTCAAAAATTTATTAAACCAGGGGTGGGGTGCCTGGCTGCTTTGGTCAGTGGAGCATGTGACTCTTGATCTCAGAGTCATGAGTTTGAGCCCCACGTTGGGCATGGAGCCTACTTAAAATAAAATAAAATAGAAGTTGATATCAGAAAATATATATTTTTTAATTTATTAAACCAGGGTAAGCCCAACCTGAAGAGTAAAGAGACATACTCAGGGCTCCTGTGTGGCTCAGTTGGTTAAGCGTCTGACTTTTGGTTTCATCTCAGGTCACGATCTCGGGGTTCATGAGTTTGAGCCCCGCATCAGGCTCTGCACTGACAGTGCAAAGCCTGCTTGGGATTCTCTCTCTCTCCCTTTCTCTGCCCCTCCCACTCTCTCTCTCTCAGAATAAATAAATAACTTTAAAAAATAAAAGAGAACTACTCAAACTTGGTTACACTTATTATCTCAAGTAGAAAAATGTATCACCCAATGCATTCACTTCCTGACTTGACATTTCACCATAGACCCATGGTATTTCTTCTGCCCCATAAATAGGAATCAGAGAGACCAAGTTTAATTCATCTCTATTTATTCCACAATGTCTAGCACACAGTTTTATTCATAATACTGTGGAGTCTACTCCATGCCTTTCTAAGGTCAGGATGCTCTTGCCAAAACAGAAGTTTCTGTCACCACTTATCCCCATAGAAACCCAGCGGTCACTTGAGTTTACTATTTCCCATGGCATTGCAGAGAGAAACATATAAACAGAGCAGCTAAAATATGTGTTAATCTCAAGGCATGGGGCATAACACTGATTTCGCACTCAACAGATGATGAGGTAACTGGCTAAAAAGATCTCTAGGTTTAGGCAGGGAGATATTGCTACTAATACGCCGTCAATATTTTAGCTGTTGATATTAGCTGTCGTTGACTTTAAATGAAACACAATAATGCCTCCATTTAATAACAATAATGACCCCTTACCTTAGACCACTGGTCCAGGGCTGCACAGCTTGGACATGTGACTGGTCTATCCACCCAGGAAACTGATCACCAGCTATCAGACTGCTCCTGGGGATGGATTCAGGCAGCCCCTAGCCTTTTGCTTATTTTTCCTGTGCTTCAGTGCTCTCTTCCTGCTACACCTAAATTCTCATTATCCCTCCCACACAAAAGTCCCAATCTGCCCCTTTTTTTCTGACAGTAGAACTCAATGTGTCCCCTCTCCCTGAAGTATTAGGAACACAGAACGTATTTATCCTTTTGTAAGTTAGAAAATGCATATTTTTTAAAAAATGTCCAGCTTACACTCTCTGGTAGATAAAGAGATCCTTTACTATGTCTTGGGGAATTTCCATTTTCCCCAAAGATTCTTCTAAATGCATCAGGAACAAAGATGAGGAAAAACATAAGATGAGCCTGTGCTACACACAAAATGCAAACTCAAGAAACGTTCTTTCAGTGCATGAATCAATGACTCAGTACAGGTTATATAAGATATTTTGAATGTAGTGATTTCAGAGAACTATGAATGGAAGTTTAGGCATGCTGCACTGCAAGACACTTCTTAGAAAAGAAAAGCGAAGATTTTAGGACCTACGAAACAGTGAGATGGACAGATTCAGGAATTCTCTCCCTCAATAGACCAGGGAGTTGAGGCAGGAGAAGGAGGCTTAAGCAGAGATCATAGATTAGCAGGAGACTGGCACAAATATCAAAGAAGTATGTTCAAGTGCAGAGGAAAGATTCAGATGAGTTATAAATCATGTGCGAAGTCTAAGCCTGAAGAGCTAGCTGAATCCTACGGCTAAAAACAGGTGCAAGAGAGCCCCCTAGTGTTCCCGCGCAAAAATGCAGCTCCACGTCCAGCTCCGCGTGCTTCTCCCTCCCGCATTGCAATGACAGGTGCTCTCCCAGCCTTGGTGAAACACACCTTTTGGTGGGCACCAAAGCAGATAGCGAGTTGTGGTATTTAGGCACTCAGAGATGTGTTTCACCCGTCCCATTTCGTAGCCCACCCGCTCTTTTTAGAAATAGAAAAACTGAATTCAAAAGAGAAAGCAACGTGCCAGAGAGTAAGCAAGGAGAGAGAAACCTGAAAAAACCGATGGGACCAGAACCCAGGACGACCTATCTCGCTCGCCCTGAGCTTTTTCTCTTTACTGAGCCACCTCCAGTACCTTAGTTGGCTTTTCAAACTGGTCCACGATAGATCAAGAAAAAAAAAAAAAAACGATTAAAAGGCTCTGGTGTAGGCATACTGCTTTCTGAACAACTATTTGTATCTACCAATTATTGAATCTCTTGTATGTGCTATCCACTCTAAGGAAGATGTGAGAAATAGTACCCCAAATCCTTACTGCCCTAAAATTCAGACATTATTACACATAAATTCTATGTAGAAAACTAAAACTCAGAGAGTGTGGGTCATGTACCCACACACATTTCTAAATTGCAAATTTAAACCCAGGTCTGTCTCCCAAAACTCAGATGGGTCCCATTAATGCCCTATCGCCTTTCCGGACCTATTTCAGTGTGAGAAAATTGGTGTAAAAGAAATATTTCACTGTGAACATTTCATTATCTCTTTATTAGAGTTGTGTTTCCCTCTCAGAGTAATTCTACTTATTTCTTATCCTCCAAAGCAGTATATATCAAGTATCATTTCAACAAGTGTTATGATTTTATTAGCATTTCTTTTTATACTTATTTTCAAATAAAATAATATTTTCTCTCAAGTAAGGCCCCCTAGTTTTCCAAAGAGGTATTAACTTATTTATATCACCTAAACTCACAAAACCTTTTAGTGGCACATTCGGACCAAAAGTACATATTTACTCTATACTTCTCTGCCCAATTCTTTCTATATATCATGACTGTTATGTGACTTTTTTGTCTAGTCTCTAATTTTTTACATAATGTGGTTCCACTTACCTATATAACCAAAGTGCCAGATACAGTGTAAAATAATTATTTATTTATTCCAGCAATATTTATGTATTACCCCAGATGTTCCAGGCACTAAGGAAAGCACCTAGTTTGGGAAACACAAGGAAAGGAGTAAGAAAGAGTGGTTGCCCTCAAGGAGTTTACAGTTCTGGGGGAGGGACAGACCCATATGCAATGTGATGGATATTATCATAAATCTTCAACGGGTAATAATAAGACGTAGTGAAATAAATCCAGGAAGGACACTCGTGATAAGTTTCAAAGGGGTAGGTGAACTTTGAGATAAATTATTCATGTATCCTTTGTTCCCGTAAGTCATCTTTCTGGGTCACCTCCCCACACATACTTCTTTTACACTTCCTTATGCAATCATCACCTCTCCCTTCCTCCTACTCACTCCGTTCCTACCCAGCCATATGCAACAAATTGCCTCAGTTATACCTCATAGTGTTTCAGATATTCCCTAGCAGTTCTGATCTCAATTTTTAACACCACACTATTTAAAGCGGACAGCTTCTGTAACTGCTGTAATATGGCATGGGTTTCAAAAACAAAAACAGAAACAAAAACAAAACAAAAACAAACAAAACAGATTCTATTTAAACGGAATCAAATAAAGCCCAAAGGAAAATCCTCATCCATCTCAGAACAAGTCACAAACAGAGTAACCCTGCAACGCAGGCATTGCTGACCACAGCAACTCGGTGCCCCACTGGCACGTCTCAAGTAAGATCCAGCCTCCCTGAGAAAGACTCCATATGCTTCTCTGAATAAAAACAGACACACATTAGACACTTTCTCCTCACAAAAACACAGCTGCATAGCAACCAGCCTGGAACAACTAGGGGGAAAAAAAGAACACCCAAATGCCCTGTCAGCCAAGTCCATCAAGTCAAACCTGGAAATAATGTAACGTGTTAATGAAGCTACTCCCACCAGCACCCACACATCCAACAACAACAGCCAAAACAAAACCTTAGAACCTGTCAAGTGAGCATATTTTTCTATTGTTCAATAAATCCCACTGTCATCTAGATGCTAGCTGTTTACATGGACTAATGCCATGCTTACATAGCCAGTTTTAATTTCAATTATCGCCTATTTGCAAATGCACTGAAGAAATAAAATACAAATAGATCATCCTTTTGTTTTAAAATTTTCATAATAATAAAATTCACAAGATACATTTCTGTCCTCCTTCTCCTAGATGTCATTAAAGCAACTTTTTTTTTTAAACATCTTGTCCCGGGTTTTAACATTCCCCCCACCCTGTTAGCTAAGCAAGCTGTTTCTCAGAGTTGAACATAAAACTTCAGTCAAACACTATGAACTTAGGTGCCTAAGTTTGAGATCTTGTAAAATAACAGCTTCTAAAATTATTAACTCAGAAGTTGGCCAACACTCTTCTAATTACCATATAGCATTTTCTTCTGCTTAAAAAAAAATCTGCATGCCTTATAAGTATCTTTTACACACATAATTCTATTCTTTCCCAGCTTTATTGAGATAAAATTGACAGAGAACTGTATAAATTTAAGATATACAATGTGATTTGATATTCATGCGTATTGCAAAATGATTACCACAATAAAGTTAGTTAACATATCCATTACTTTATCATTCTTTTTTTTTTTTTTTTGTGGTGAGAACTTTAAAAATCTATTCTTTTATGGAGCACCTCAGTGGCTCAGTCATTAAACGTCCAACTCCTGATTTCTCACAGTTGTGAGATCAAGCCCCATGACAGTCTCTGGGCTGACAGCATGGAGCCTGTTTGGGGTTCTCTCTCTCCCTCTCTGCCTCTCCTCCACTTGCACACACACACTCTGTCTCTCTCTCTCTCAAAATAAACAAATAAACTTTTAAAAAATCTATTGTTAGTATGCAATAGAGTATACAAATAACTAATAATTCTCAAGTATACAATACGGTATCGTTAACTACAGTCATTATGCTGTATATCCCCAGAACTTACTCATAACTAGAAGTTTATACATTTTGATCACCTTCAACATTTCCCCCAACTCCGCCCCTGGCAACCACCAATCTAATCTCTGTTTCTAGAAGTATAATGTTTTTAGATACCATATGTGAGTGAAATAATTCAATATTTATCTTTATCTGACTTATTTCACTCAGCATATGCCCTCAGTTTTATCCGTATTGTCACAAATAGTAAGATTTCCTTCTTTTCGTGGCTGAATTCCCTTGTATGCGGCAAAGTACATCTCTCTCCATTAATCCAATAACAGGCACTTAGGATGTTTCCCTGTCTTGGATATTGTGGGTAATGCGGCAATGAACATGGAGCTGCAGATGTCTCTTCAAGATAGTGATTTCATGGGATACCTGGGTGGCTCAGTTGGTTGAGCATCCAACTTCGGCTAAGGTCACTATCTCACGGTTCATGGGTTCAAGCCCCGCATTGGGCTCTATGCTGACAGCTCAGGGCCTGGAGCCTGCTTTGGATTCTGTGTCTCTCTCTCTGTGCCCCATCCCAGCTTGTGCACTTGCGCTCTCTCTCTCTCTCCCTCTATCTCAAAAATAAACATTTTTTAACAAAGTGATTACATTTCCTTCAGATATATACCCAGAGGTGGAATTATAGTCCTATCTCTAATGCTTGGGGAACTTCCATACTGTTTCTCACAGTGGCTGTACTATTTACTTCCCTACCAGTAGTGCACAAGGATTCCTTTTCCTCCACATCCTTGCCAACACTTAGCTCTTGTCTTTTTGATAACAGCCATTCTAACAGGTGTGAGATGATATGTCACTGTGATTTTAACTTACTTTCCCTGATAACTAGGAATGCTGAGCATGTTTTCATGTACCTGTTGGCTATCTAAATGTCTTCTTTGGAAAACAGATCTTTTCAGGTCCTTGGCACACTTTTCAATTGGCTTGTTTTTGGTTTTGGTTTTAGTTTTGGTTTGCTATTGAGTATGAATTCCTTATATATCCTTTTGGATATCAACCTCTTAGATACATGATTTATAAATATGCCCTCCCATTCCATAGGCTGCCTTTTCATCTTTTGATGGTTTCCTTTGTGTGCAGAAGCTTTTTAGTTGTGTAGTCCCACTTATTTTTGCTTTTGCTGTTTATTTTTGTTGTTATAACCCCCCAAAAAACTCATTGCCAAGAACCATATCAAGGAATTTTTCCCCTAAGTTTTCTTTTAGAATTTTTATAGTTTCAGGTCTTACATTTAAGTCTTTAATCCATTTGAGTTAATTTTGGTGAATAGTCTAAGAGAAGGGTTCATTCTTCTGTGTATGATTATCTCATTTTCTTAACACCATTTATTGAGGAAACTATTCTTTCTCCCATTGAGTATTCTTAGCTCTTTTGTCAAATATTAGTTGACTATACATTCAGGGGTTTACTTCTAGGCTATTGATTCTGTTGCATCGGTCCATGTGTTTATTTCCATGCTAATACCATACTTGTTTGCTTATTAAAGCTCTGCAGTTTAGTTTGAAATCAGAAAGTATGATTCCTCAAGTTTTGTTCTTCTTTCTCAAGATTGCTTTGGCTAGTCAGAGCCTATTATCGTTCCATACGAATTTTAGAATTTTTCTCTATTAGAAAATGTATTCCGGGGCGGGGGGCACCTGCGTGGCTTAGTCGGTTGAGCATCCAACTTCGGCTCAGGTCATGATTTCATGATTTGTGAGTTCCAACCCCGCATCAGGCTCTGTGCTGACAGCTCAGAGCCTGGAGCCTGCTTCAGATTCTGTGTCTCCCTCTCTCTGCTACTCCCCCACTGACACTCTGCCTCTCTCTCAGAAATAAACATAAAAATTTTTTTTTAATGTCATTGGAATTTTGATGGGAATTATATTAAAGCTATAAATGGCTTTGGGTAGTATGGACATTTTAACAATATTAATTCTTCCAATCCCACGAACACAGGATATCTTTCCATTTATTTGTGACTTCTTCAGTTTCTTTCATCAGTTTTATAGTTTTTAATGTATCCATCTTTCACCTGCTTGGTTAAATTTATCCCTAAGTATTTTATTATTTGGGTGTTATGGTTAATGGTATTTTTTTACTTCTTTGTCAGATATTCACTGGTAGTATACAAGTGCATTTAATTTATGTACGTTGATTTTTGTATCATGCAAATTTGCTGAATTTGTTTATCAGGAGTTTTGGGGGTGTAGTCTTTAGGATTTTCTACATGTAAGATCATGTCATCTGGAAACAGACAATTTTACTTCTTTCTCTGATTCGGATGCCTTTTCTTTCCTTTTATTGCTTGATTTCTCTGGGTAGAACTCTTAACAGTATGTTGAATAAAAGTGGCAAGAGTGGGCTCACTTGTCTTATTCCTGGTCTAACTGGAAAAGCTTTCAGAACTTCACTGTTGAGTGTGATGTTATCTGTGGACTTGTCATATACGGCCTCTATTATGTTGATCGTGTCATTTTAATTGTGTGTCACATTTACTTACTTGCATATGATGAGCCATCTTTGCATCTCAGTAATGAATCCTACTTAATCATTGTATATTATCTTTTTAATGTGCTATTGAACTTGATTTGCTAGTACTTTGTGGAGAATTTTTGCATCTATATTCCTTAGGATTGGCCTGTAGTTTTATTCTTTGTAATGTCCTTATTTGGCCTTGAATTACAGTAATGCTGACCTTATAAAATGAGTTTTGGAGTGTTCCCTCCTCTTCAGTATTTTGGAAGAGTTTGGAAGAGAAGTTTTGGCATTAATTCTTCCTTAAATGTTTGGCAAAATTCACCAGGGAAACCATCTGGTTCTGGGCTTTTCCTTTCTTTTCTTTTTTCAATCTCCTTAGTCATTATTAGTCAGTTCAGATATTCTATTTCTTCATGATTCAGTCTTGCTAGGTTGCATGTTTTTAGAAATTTATCCATTTATTTTGATTATCCAATTTGTTAGTAAATAATCACTTATAGAAGTCTCTTTTGATCCTTTGCATTTTGGTGATATCAGTTATACTGTTTCCTTTTTTATTTCTGATTTTTTATGAGTCCGTGTCTTTTTTTCTTAGTCAAGTTAAAGGTTTGTCAATTTTGCTCATCTTTCCAAAGAGCCAACTCTTAGTTTTGTTAAAATTTTCTATTGTTTTCTTATTCTCTAAATCATTTACCACTGCTCTAATCTTTACTATTTTCTTCCTTCTGCTAACTTTGGGCTTAACTTGTTCCTCTTTTCCTAGTTCTTGAAACTACAAGATTAGGTTGCTTATTTGAGACCTTTTTTCCCTTGAGATATATATTTAGAGTTATAAATTTTCATCTTAGAACTGCTTTTGCTGTGGAGGAGCCAACATGGCGGAACAGCATGGAAGTATTTTTCGTGTCTCATGTCCATGAAATACAGCCAGATCAACACTAAACCATCCTGCACACCTAGAAAACTTATCTGAGGATTAACACAACAATCCACACAATCTAAACAACAGAATTCAGCAGAAAGAGAAAAAAATCTATTTTTTTTCAATTTTTGTTAAAAATATTTTTTAATTCTTTTCTACTATATTTTTTAATTTGTGTAAATTTTACAAAATTTTATTTTACTTCCATCATTTCATTTTATTCTACATCAGTGTATTATTTTTTCCACTTTTCAAATTATTTCCTTTTTTTTCTTTATTTCCCCTTTTTCTCTAATCTATCAAGAGCCTTTCAACACCCAGACCAAAACATACCTAGGATCTAGCACCATTTACTCTATTTTGTGTGTGTGTGTGTGTTTGTTTTAAACTTTTTAATTTTAACATATTTTTTAATTTTAATTTTTTTCTTTTACTTTTAATTTTTTATTACCTCTTTAATTCCTTTTCTTCCTTCAAAATTATGAAACAAAGGAATTCACCCTAAAAGAAAGAGCAGGAGGAAATGACAGCCAGGGACTTAACCAACACGGATACAAGAAAGATGCCTGAACCAGAATTTAGAATCACGATAATAAGTATATTAGCTGGAGTCAAATATAGATTAGAATCCCTTACTTTGGAGATAAAAGAAGCAAAAGTTAGTCAGGATAAAATAAAAAATGCTATAACTGAGATGCAATCTCAAATGGATGCCACAGTGGCAAGGATGGATGAGCGAGAACAGAGAATCAGCGATATAGAGAACAAACCTATGGAGAATAATGAAGCAGAAAAAAAGAGGGAGATTAAAGCAAAAGAGCACGATTTAAGAATTACAGATCAGTGACTCATTAAAAAGGAACAACATCAGAATCATAGGGGTCCCAAAAGAAGAAGAGAGAGAAATAGGGATAGAAGGGTTTTGTGAGCAAATCATAGCAGAAAACTTTCCTAACCTGGGGAAACACACAGACATCAAAATCCAGGAACCACAGAGGAATCCAGATTCAACAAAAACTGAACATCAACAAGGCATATCATGGTCAAATTCACAAAATACTCAGGCAAGGAGAGAATCAGGAAAGCACCAAGGGGGAAAAAAAGTCCCTAACCTACAAGGGAAGACAGATCAGGTTTGAGGCAGATCTATCCACAGATTCTTGGCAGGTCAGAAAGGAGTGGCAGGATATATTCAAGGTGCATAATCAGAAGAATATGCAGCCAAGAATTCTTTATCCACAAGGCTGGATATGCTTCAAATTAGAAGGAGAGATAAAAAGTTTCCCAGACAAACAAAAATTAAAGGAGTTTGTGACCACTAAACCAGAGAAATTAAAGATGAAAAAAAACAAAAACAAATAAATAAAGACCAAAAGCAACAAACACTAGGAAGGACCAGAGAACACCACCAGAAATTTCAACTCTACAAGCAACATAATGGTGAATAAATTTATACCTTTCAGTACTCACTCTAAATGTCAATGGACTAAATGCTCCAATCAAAAGACACAGGGTAACAGAATGTATGAGAAAACAAGACCCATCTAAATGCTGTTTACAAGAGACCCACTTTAGATGTAAAGACACCTTCAGATTGAAAATAAGGGGATGGAGAACCATCTACCATGCTAATGGTCAACAAAAGAAAGCCAGAGCAGCCACACTTATATCAGACAATCTAGACTTTAAAATAAACACTGTATCAAGAGATGCAGAAGGGCATTATATCATAATCAAGAGGTCTATCCACCAAGAAGACCTAAAAATTGTAAACATTTATGCACCAAATGTGGAGCACCCAAATATATAAATCAATTAATCACAAACATAAAGAAACTCATTGATAGTAATACCATAATAGTAGGAGACTTCAACACCCTACTCACAGTAATGGACAGATCATCTAATCAAAAAATCAAGGGCCACAGTGGTGCTGATAATCAAAAAATCAACAAGGAAACAATGGCTTTGAATGACACACTGGACCAGAAGGACTGAACAGATAGATTCAGAACATTTCATCCTAAAGCAGCAGAATATACATTCCTCTCCACTGCACATGGAACGTTCTCCAGAATAGACCACATACTGGGACACAAATCAGCCCTCAGCAAGTGCAAAAAGATTGAGATCATACCGCGCATATTTTCAGACCACAACACTATGAAACTCGAAATGAACCACAAGAAAAAAATTGGAAAGATAACAAATACTTGGAGACTGAAGACCATCCAACTAAAGAATGAATGGGCTAACGAAGAAGTTAAACAGGAAATTAAAAAGTATATGGAAGCCAATGAAAATGGTAACACCACAACCCAAAACCTATGGGATGCAGCAAAGGCAGTCATAAGAGGAAAGTATATAGCAATCCGGGCCTTTCTAAAGAAGGAAGAAAGATCTCAGATACACAATCTAACCTTATGCCTTAAAGAGCCAGGAAAAGAACAGCAAGTAAAACCCAAAACCAGCAGAAGACAGGAAATAATAAAGATCAGAGCAGAAATTAATGCTATCAAAACCAAAAAAAAAAAAAACAGTAGAACAATAAAACCAGAAGCTGGTTCTTTGAAAGAATTAACAAAATTGATAAACCACTAGCCAGTTTGATCAAAAAGAAAAAGGAAAGGACCCAAATAAATAAAATCAAAAATGAAAGAGGAGACATCACAACCGACACAACAGAAATAAAAACAATAATGAGAATATTATGAGCAATTATACGCCAATAAAATGGGCAATCTGGAAGAAATTGACAAATTCCTAGAAACATATACACTACCAAAACTGAAACAGGAAGAAATAGAAAATTTGAATACACCCATAACCAATGAAGAAATCAAATTAGTAATCAAAAATCTTCCAAAAAACAAGACTCCAGAGCCAAATGGCTTTCCAGGGGAATTCTACCAAACATTTAAGGAAGAGTGAACACCTATTCTCTTGAAGCTGTTCCAAAAAATAGAAATGGAAGGAAAACTTCCAAACTCTTTCTATGAAGCCAGCATTACCTTGATTCCAAAACCAGAGACCCCACTAAAAAGGAGAACTATAGACCAATTTCCCTGATGAACATGGATGCAAAAATCCTCAACAAGATATTAGCCAACCAGCTCCAACAATACATTAAAAAATTATTCACCACAACCAAGTGGGATTTATACCTGGAATGCAAGGTTGGTTCAATATCTGCAAAACAATCAATGTGATTCATTACATCAATAAAAGAAAGGACAAGAACCATATGATCCTCTCAATAGATGCAGAGAAAGCATTTGACAAAATAAAACATCCTTTCTTGATAAAAACCCTCAAGAAAGTGGGGAAAGAAGGATCATACCTTGAGATCAGAAAAGCCATATATGAAAGACCCAATGCTAATATCATCCTCAATGGAGAAAAACTGAGAACTTTCCCCCTAAGGTCAGGAACAAGACAGGGATGTCCACTCTCACCACCGTTATTCAACATAGTATTGGAAGTCTTAGCCTCTGCAATCAGACAACACAAAGAAATAAAAGGCATCCAAATCAGCCAGGAGGAGGTCAAACTTTCACTCTTTGAAGATGACATAATATTCTACATGGAAACCCAAAAGATTCCACCAAAAAACTGCTAGAATTGACTCATGAATTCAGCAAAGTTGCAGGATATAAAATCAATGCACAGAAGTCGGTTGCATTCCTATACACCAATAATGAAGCAACAGAAAGGGAAATCGAGGAATCAATCCCATTTACAATTGCACAAAAAACCATAAAATACCTAGGAATAAATCTAACCAAAGAAGTGAAAAATCTATACACTGAAAACTATAGAAAGCTTATGAAAGAAATTGAAGAAGACATAAAAAAATGGAAAAAGATTCCATGCTCCTGGATAAGAAGAACAAATGTTAAAATGTCAATGCTACCCAAAGCAATCTACATGTTCAATGCAATCCCTATCAAAGTAACACCAGCATTCTTCACAGAGCTAGAACAAATAATCCTAAAATTTGTATGGAACCAGAAAAGACCCCGAATAGCCAAAGCAATCTTGAAAAAGAAAACCAAAGCAGAAGGCATCACAATCCCAGACTTCAATCTATACTACAAAGCTGTCATCATCAAGACAGTATGGTACTGGCACAAGAACAGACACTCAGATCAATGGAACAGAATAGAAAACCCAGAAATGGACCCACAAACATATGGCCAACTAATCTTTGACAAAGCAGGAAAGAATATCCAGTGGAATAAAGACAGTCTCTTCAGCAAGTGGTGCTGGGAAAACTGAACAGTGTCATGCAGAAGAATGAACCTGGACCACTTTCTTACACCATTCACAAAAATAAACTCAAAATGGATGAAAGACCTAAATGTAAGACAGGAAGCCATCAAAATCCTCGAGGAGAAAGCAGGCAAAAACCTCCTTGATCTTGGCCGCAACAACTTCTTACTCAACACGTCTCGGGAGGCAAGGGAAACAAAAGCAAAAATGAACTACTGGGACCTCATCAAAATAAAAAGCTTCTGCACAGTGAAGGAAACAATCAGCAAAACTAAAAGGTAACTGACAGAATGGGAGAAGATATTTGCAAATACATATCAGATAAAAGGTTAGTATCTAAAATCTATAAAGAACTAACTTATCAACACCCAAAAAAACAATCCAGTGAAGAAATGGGCAAAAGACATGAATAGACACTTCTCCAAGGAAGACATCCAGATGGCCAACCGGCACATGAAAAAATGCTCAACATCACTCATCATCATCCGGGAAATACAAATCAAACTCACAATGGGATACCACCTCACACCTGTCAGAATGGCTAACATTTACAACTCAGGCAACAACAGATGTTGCTGAGGATGCAGAGAAAGAGGATCTCTTTTTCACTGCTGGTGGGAATGCAAGCTGGTGCAGCCACTCTGGAAAACAGTATGGAGGTTCTTCAAATAATTAAAAATAGAAGTACCCTATGATCCAGCAATTGAACTACTAGGCATTTATCCAAGGGATACAGGTATGCTGTTTTGAAGGGGCACATGCATCCCACTGTTTATAGCAGCACTATCAACAATAGCCAAAGTATGGAAAGAGCCCAAATGTCCATCAATGGATGAATGGATAAGAAGATGTGGTATATATATACAATGGAGTATTACTCGACAATAAAAAAGAATGATCTTGCCATTTGCAACTACGTGGATGGAACTGGAGGGTTCTATGCTAAGCGAAATTAGTCAGAGAAAGACAAATATCATATGACTTCACTCATATGAGGACTTTAAGACACAGAACAGATGGACATAAGGGAAGGAAAGCAAAAATAATACAAAAACAGGGAGGGGGACAAAACATAAGAGACTCAAATAAGGAGAACATACAGAGGATTATTGGAGGGGTTGTAGGAGAGGGGATGGGCTAAATGGGTAACAGACTTTAAGGAATCTGCTCCTGAAATCATTGTTGCACTATATGCTAACTAATTTGGATATAAATTTAAAAAATAAAAATAAATAAAAATAAAAAATAAATTAAACAAAAGAACTGTTTTTGCTGCATTTTGTGAGTTTTACTAATTCTGTTTCCAGTTTCATTTGTCTCAAGATTTTTTTTTAATTTTTTTGATATCTTCTTTGACTCATCAATTGTTCTATAGTGTATTGATCACATATTATGAATTTCCATGTATTTGTAAATTTGCCAGCTCTCCTCCTGTTGTTGATTTCTAGTTTCATACCATTGTGGTCAGAAACAATACTTGATATAATTTCCCTCTTCCTGAATTTGTTACTTCTTTACCAGCTTAACATGAGGTCTATCCTAGAAAATGTTCCATGTGCACTTGAGAACAATGTGCATTCTGGTTGTATTGGATGGAAATATTCTGTATGTATCTGTTATGTCCATTTGGTCTGCAGTGTTTTTCATTTCTACGGTTTTCTTATTGAATCTCTCTAGATGATCTATGCATTGTTAAGAATGGGTTATTAAAGTCCCCAACTCCTATTGTATTGCTGTTTTTTTCTCCTTTTCATTCTATTAGTATTTGCTTTATATATTTAGATGCTGTGCTCATTATATAATGACCTTCACTGTTTCTTGGGCCATTTTTAGCTTAAGTCTATTTTGTCTGATATAAGTATGGTTACCCATGATCTCTTCTGTTTTCCATTTGCTTGAAATATCTTTCTCCATTCCTTCACTCTCAAACTGTGTGTCCTTAAAAGTGAGTCTTTTGAGGTCAGCATATCATTGAATCCTTTTTTTTAATCCATTCCATGCCTCTTTATTGGAGAAAATAATCTGTTTATATTTAAAGTAATCATTGTAAATAAGTAAGGACTTACTTAGTGCCATATAGTTCATTTTCTGTTTGTAGACACTTTGTTTCTTCTTTCCTCTCCTATCTTCCTTTGTGATTTGATGACTTCTTGTGGTGGTATGAATCCCTTATCATAATATTTTGTGTATGTACTGTAGGTTTTTCCTTTGTGGTACCATGAGGCTTACATAAATTATCTTTTAGTTATAATATGCTATTTTAGGCTGATAACAACTTAACTTCAATAGCATAGAAAAATTTACACTTTTACTTCTTTCCCACTCACATTTTAGGTTATTGATGTTACATTGAACATCTTTTTATATTGTGCATCCATAAAAAATTATTGTCATTATGGTTACTTTTAATACATTTGTTTTTAACATTTAAACTGGAGTTGTAAGTGAATTATGCACCATTACAATATTAGAAAATTTGACTTTGATTATATTTTCACTATTACCAGTGAGTTTTACAAATTCATACATTTTTTCTATGTTAATTAATTTCTTTTTATTTCCACCTGAAGAACACCCTTTAGCACTTCTTGTAAGATAGGCCTATCTGTGATGAATTTCCTCAGCTTTTGTTTGTTCAGGAAAGCCTTTATTTCTCCTTTTTTTCTGAAGGACAGCTTTGTTGGGTATAGTAAGTTTCTGTCTTTACCAGAGCCCAAAGGCTATTTTTGTGCTTCTCCTGTGAACTCCAAACTGCACTGAAATTAAGTACTGAGATCTCCAATATATGTACTTTATCTGGCATATTTTGGTCACAAGGCAGGGCTGTCCATGCTAACTCAAGGAATTGTTCTGGGGTAGTTGCCATTTAAGGATAGCCATTTTTCAAGTTCCTATGTGTGCAATCTCACAATTATTCCCAAATGAGGCATGAGCTGGCACCAAAGCCCAATTAGTCTGAATAGCAATTGGGATTTACTCTTACTTGTTAATGAGAAAAGGTTAAAGTGTCCATTATGAACTTTGGTAAGAATGCCTTGATACGTTCCCATCCATCATCCCACCCAAGAAACCTAATGTTGATTGTAGAATCTGTGATTTTATCTGGGTTCATGACCGTTGGTTGCTCATCAAAGTTGGAAGTTGATCACTAATAGAGGTTTCATCTCTATCCACTCATCTATCTACTCAAAGCCCATCATCATATCAATATGTCATATTAAATAAGACTTGATGGTAGCCTCTCAGACTGATATTTTTGTAAAAGTTTATATATTGGAAATTTTTCATTTGCCTAGAGAAACAGTAAATAACATGATAAGAAAACTCCACCAGAGTGGTTAAGCCCATGATCTCTGAATCAGACTGTCTGGGTTCAAATTCTAGCTCTGCTACATACATTCATATGAGCTTCTATATCTCAATTTCCCAATTTATAAAATGAAGCTAATAATAGTACCTACCTCACATAGTTCAGCTTTGAACCTTAATTTTTAACCAACTGAATCTCAATATTTCCTCATGTAAAAACAAGTTCCTATCCTAAAAATAAAACTCCCAATTAAAAGGAGAAGAAGCATAGATACATGTTCACAAAAATGCATTTTACAGTTGCCACCTCCAAGAAACATTATTCTGATTCTTACCTTTTGGGTTTTAATCCATTTCTTGTGAAGTTACTTGTGTGAGAGACTCATCTTGTTTACATTGCTTCTTCCTAAGACTGAAGGGCAAAACCTAACTCACTGAATAAGTTGAAGCTTCTATTAATTCCAGTAATCCAATGAAGCTAATTTACAATTTTATAATTTTTCTGACCCCAAACAGCCATACTATCTGAATTTTACTAAAGATGGTGATCACTGGCCATCTCACCCCAACTTTTTATTTTTAACTTGTTTGTAGTATCACAATGCTGCCACCATTTGCCCCACTCTTTTTTACTCCTTAGTAATAATCTAGTCACAAGGGGTGATGAGCATGGAAAAACAAATGTCATTGCCATTGAAAAGTCATGGGTACATGATTCTCTACCAAGTGCTCTGCACCTTAATTCAGTATTTCTCTGCTCAAGTAGTCTTTTATTGGGCCAGTCCCAGTTTTGGCTCCTTTTGTTTTGTTTGAGCATTAATTCCGCTATTAAAAATTGCACCCTTTGTGGAATGTCTTTTCCTCCCTTGAGGGCTATGAATATAGACCTGTAATCAAGGTTTGGGACCAAAGCTACTCCAATCAGACTTATCCCAGGTCTTTGCATCTTTATGGAAGTGATATAAGAACAAAAATGTCAAAATTTATTTATTCCAGTGGTGGTTCCTGGACAAGACCATAAATAGTTTTGCCCCTGAAGCCAACCTGTCTCAGACTTATTCTTCAGCATTTCTGCATATACTTTTAAGAAATTTTTTTTGCTTTAAGCTAATATTACTCTCTGCACCTTGAAACAAAAGGATCCCACCTATTAGCATTTGTACCTGCTCATGGCCCCACAGTTAAAAATCAAAATCCCTTTTGATGATGTGGGTTTTTTCCCCTATGGGTTTCCGAAAATGAAAGCAACCACCCCAATTATTCTCTGCTTATAAGAAATTTACTACTTTTCATTAAAAAGGCATTTTACGTGAAAGGCTTATGATAGACATCTGAAAACGTGCTGGTTATTTTCCATTTGCCTTTCCAGATCCACCCTCCCCTTGCTTCCCTACTCTCTCTGCTTGAGGCCACAGAGGCTCATCTGTTTGGAGTCATCAACAGGCTCCCTTGCACTGTTGTTTCCAGTTGGACTCAGTCAATGGAGAGCCCCCAGAAAAAAAAAATCAAGGAAAGAAGAGAGTGAGGTTGGTGTGTTAGTCCTTGGGCTCCCTCCCTGCAGATTGGCCCTGGGCTGGCTGCCTGGCTCCTCTACCCCATGTTGCAGCCCTGCCAGGCAGCCCTTTCCATACAATCCCTTTTCCTCACCTCTGTAGGCTTAGGAGTGGTGTAGCACCACAGTGCTGAATTATCTCAGTGGCTCCTCCACATGAAACTATACCTCTATAAATACAGTTGATATCTCAGTGTTTCATCTACTTCCTGACAGAATCCCACCTATTACAGCAAACTGGCATTGTCTTTCACCCGTAAGAATATCCTCTTTTAGTCATTGCCACATAGTTGTCAATACCCTATGACCAGATTCAAGAAACAAAAAACAGAGGTTTGTGATCTGATGAAGTGATCCAGGCAATTGCCATAGTTTCCTCACTTAGCTCAGTTTTCTAATCTCTGCAGGACTGAAGCCCATGATAGGCACTGGTCACTTTTTATCTAATTCATCCCAAATTTATGATAAAATTCTCTCTTTCTTGCTGCAAGGGATATAAAGATGAAATAGTAAAGTTGGCTCTTATCATGACTTTAGGCGGCAGGGAAAATTTAGCATTGGCTACTGCTATTTGCAAAACTGAGTCATGCTAGATAGGAAGTTATTATGAACACAAAAACAGTTTGTGGAACAGTCCATTCCAGTTTTTTATCTACTGATCATATATTTCCCTGACATCTCTTTAGGCCATGAACCTGAGCAATTTCCCCTGTTACAAAAGTTGGGTGGATGTGTCAACTTAGTCATTAGGGCAGCTGCCCAGTTCTCGGGATGTGTCAAGCATCAGAAAAATGATACACTGGTCATTTGCATTTAGTTGTAGGCATATGGTTTTACTCCCACATATATGCTCTCTCTCCCAGAAGTTCTCAAAAATCAAAATAAGTGGACTTGCAGCCCAAACAGTAAAGATGCAATTTCTTTAGAGACTGAAGCAGACCATGGCTAGGCTTTCTATAGCACAAAGGTTTAATATCTGTCCCATGGTGAGGAATTGCCTTCTATGGTAATAAGATGAATCTTTTCGTAAGGGGTGATGTGGCCCTGCAGCAAAACTGTACCTCTGGGCTCCTCTGCATAGTCTACATCGACCTTTGATTTCTGAGGGCCTCACCTTATGTTATATATATCTGATATATACCCTTTATATATGCACATTATATATATCTGATATATACCCTTTATACTGTTGGCCCTTTTTATACTAAATCAAAATGAGAGACCCCTTGCACTGAGTAAATCATTTGTCTGGTTTTCAAATCTAGACCAGATTTTTTTTGGCCTGGCCTAACTCAGTAACTAAAGTGGACTGAGAATGAAGCCAACAGGTTCTCATATGAAAGAGACTTAGATTCTAATTCCAACTCTGTTATTTACAAGCTGTGTGTTTCAGGTCAAAGAATTTCACTTTACTAAGCCTTAGTTTTCTCATCTATGAGAGTATCTACATCATAAAATAACATGTATTTAAAGCACTGAGCACAGTGCCTTGCATATTACAAGCACACCATAAATATCAGCAATTATTATTACATTATAATGCCCAGCAACAACTGTAAGCCCAAAGATCAGGCCTAAAGGAGTCATTTTCACATTATAGATGCAGTGGATAATAAGAAGTACCTTGAAAAAAATCCTTTTATACTTTTAACCTGTCCCAGAATAAGAATCATAAGATCAATTTTATATAGATTCTACCACAAAATTCCCCAGCAAGGCAACAAAATTCATCTTATGCACTAAAATTGAATATTTGTGCTGATTACATTGGACAAGTCAGATAATGGATTTCATTTAAAAAAAAAGGGAAAAGCTAGAACCCAAATAAAAAGTCATCAACAGAGGATTTTACTTTACACAATAAAAAATTTAAACCTGTACTATCTGTAAAAGCATGGAAAGCTCGAGTAAAAGGGACTTAAATCTGTTTGTTAGACTTAGTCTCAGATGGGTAATTCATAATGTCACAGTTTGACCACACACTTAAAAAACAAAAACAAAAACAAACAAAAAAACAACTAATGGTGCCAACTGTATTTTCCAAAGATTACCTCAACTGTATTTCCCATCATACATGCTCTTTTATGATGTGGATTTGTGCTCCTCCATCGGGAAGTATTTATTTCTCCACCCTGTTGAATCTAAACGTGTCCTGTGACTGCTCAGATCAAGTGAAATTGGGAGAAGTCACTCTGTGCCAGTTTCATACGTAACCATTAACTGACCTGGCAGATGCTATGCCTACAAAACCTAAGCCATATGGAATGGCCCTCCTTCCATGGCCCCAGTAGTTGCCTACAGTTGGCAACAACTGCCAGCCACATCAGAGAGCTACCCTGGATGTCCAGCACAGTCCCACTTCCAATGACTCCATCCCCAGTCTCTATAGACAACAACCAAAGAGATCAGTAAACCCAGGACTGTGTGAGAAAATCATACACGGCATTCAAAACCACTGCGATGTTGTTGTTGCTGTTGTTGTTTAATGTTTATTTATTTTTGAAAGAGTACAAGGGGGGAGGGGCAGAGAAAGGGGGACAGAGATCTGAAGTGGGCTCTTTGCTGACAACAGAGAGTCCAATGTGGGGCCTGAACCCATGAACCACAAGATCATGACCTGAGCCGAAGTCGGAGGCTCAACTGACTGAGCCAACCAGGTGCCCCCACTGTGTTTTGAGTTTGTATACTAAGTAGCAACAAATGACCAGAGCAATTAGCCACATTTGACTTAAATACCTGTTTTTAGCCCTCTATCTGGCTCCACCTTCCTTTCTGATAAGCAATAAACACTTGGGATTCCTTTCCTAGATACTTGGTTCAAATCATAACTATTTATTTAAAAGTCCCAATTATCTGAATATCTTTTAGTCAATAATGCTTTCTACATTAACATATCAGCAACTTGAAAAAATGTGATTTTATTAAAATTTTCCAACATCATTTGATTGAACAAACTAAGAAATCAACAACAGCAGACAAAACAATCTCTAGCTACATCAGTACAAGCAGAAACACAAGTAAATCAAACCAGAAGATTTATGGCAATTTTTTCTACGGCTAGAAATTCCTAAGAACTTTAGAAAAATCTCCGTGTGATAAGGTCTAGTCATAATAACATAAGCAAATATGATATCATTTTCTTAATGTATAATCCCTTAGGAGATATTTGAATAATATACTTCAAAGTAAGTACTACTTCACAGAAAGGCAAGTAAATGGTAGAATTTTTTTTTCTGTGAGAAGCAAGGATTCCTTTCAAATTTTCAATTCATGTATTTAAATGCAAATGTAGGTATATAAATACATTCTAAAAGTCTTTTTTTTAAACTATTTGTGTATGCCAGAAATAAACCCATAGCAATTATGTTATTATGAAGATTAAAAGCAAAAATTCACTTAAGAATGATCAGTTAAAATATCAAATTTAAAATATTATATGAGGTATTTTTTAATTATTTATACATACATGGAAAAAAATGGGAATTGTAACTTTACACAATGCACATAAGAAAAAAATCAAAACACTGGTTTTCAGAAATAGATTTTAAAACTATATAAGAATTTTGCTAGGGGCACCTGCATGGCTCAGTCAGTTAAGCGACTGACTCTTGATTTTGGTTCAGGTCATGATCTCAGGGTTGTGAGATTGAGCCTCACGTCAGGCTCCATGCTCTGCATGGAGCCTGCTTAAGATTCTCTCCCTCTCTCTATGCTCCTCTCCCCTGCTGGTATGCACTCTCCCTCTCTCTCTAAAAGTAAAAAAAAGGGGCGCCTGGGTGGCGCAGTCAGTTAGGCGTCCGACTTCAGCCAGGTCACGATCTCGCGGTCCATGAGTTCGAGCCCCGCGTCGGGCTCTGGGCGGATGGCTCAGAGCCTGGAGCCTGTTTCCGATTCTGTGTCTCCCTCTCTCTGCCCCTCCCCCGTTCATGCTCCGTCTCTCTCTGTCCCAAAAATAAATAAAAACGTTGAAAAAAAAAATTTAAAAGTTAAAAAAAAAAAAAAAAGGTTAAAATTAATAAAATAAATTAAAAAAAACAATTTTGCTAGAAACCTTGTTAACTCCATAGTTTTGATTATCATATGGGTTAATTCATGGCTCACCTTCATTGTTTTCATATGGTAACATCATGCTTCTCTCAATATCAGTAAGAAGCTACTAACATTATCCATTGGTATCTAAAAGAGAAGTGCAAATTAGAACTACAAGGAGATAGCCTTTTTCACACATTATATTGGTAAACTTCCATAAGTTTAGCAATGTATCTCACTGGCAAAGCTGTGGGGAAAAAGCATGTTCATAACTTTGTTGGTAGAAATACAAACTAGCACCACCTCTGTGGAGGGAAATTTAGGAATGTCTAGCAGACTTACTTAGGCATTTGTCTTTGCAGCAACAATTCTATTTCTAGTAATCTATCCCAGACATAAGTTAGCAAAAATATAAAATGATTTAAACATGAGGTTAATTGACATAGTATTTCTTGTATTAGCAAAAGAGTAAAAATAATCCAATTGTCTATCAACAGGAGAACTGGTTGAATAAACTATGAGACATCCATATAACTGAAGCCATGCAGCTGTAAAACAGAATGAATAAAAGCTACATATGTGGACACAGAAGAGTCTTTGTTACATATTTTAGTGTAAAAAAGCAAGATGCAGAAAAGCAGATATAGGATAATGCCTTTTTAAAAATTAAGGCCAAAATGTGAATACAAATATAAAATATTTACAAAATTAACATAGAATCATAAACCACTTATAAACAATATAGGGGTGCTTGGGTGGATCAGTCAGTTAAGCATTGGACTCTTACTTTTGGGTCAGGTCATGATCCCAGGATCATGCAATCGAGCCCCACATCAGGCTCCATACTGAGCGTGGAGCCTGCTTAAGATTCTCTCTCTCCCTCTGTCTCTGCACTTCCCCCGACTTGCTCACATACTCTCTCTATATCCCTCTAAAATAAAATAAATAAAATAAAAGAAACAATTTAAACATTAACCTACAAAGAGAAAGAGAAAATAGGGAGGAGGAGATAGAGATAGATGTGAGATTTCTCTGACCATTCCATATTTATAGTTTTGACTTCGAAGTCATATAGAGGCTTTATATACTTAAAAAAAAAAAAACTTAAAGAGAATCCCTAAAATTTGAATACAGAAATGACTATACCTAATTAATATCAAGTTAGTGGCCTAATTTTTAGTATTTTGATTGTACAACCTCCTAGAATATTCTAAGGGCAAATAAAACTGCAAAGACACCTTAAACTACATTCAATAGCCTTCTTGGAACGATTTTATATCTAATAGGATAAAGCAAATGAGTAATTATGCTAATACTATTAGTATCCAAACTTGTCCATGTAAAAATATAAGTTACAAGTATAAAATCAAAGAATTTAAGTAAAAGCCAGATAGTAGTAAATTAGACATAGAAATACCAATAGGAATTCATAACTATTTCTAAAATATGTATTTCCAATAACCAAATATCGTTGGTGATTTTTTAAATTCCTGATATGTACCTGTATTATCTAAATTTCCTTCAAAAAGTATATATATTCAATAATAAACCATGAAGAATATTATTTGCTGAAAACAAAATTCCAATTCTGTACTCTGTACTCTGAACAAGCCTGGAAGCAATGACAACAGAGTGGCAACAAGCACAACAAGTTCCCAAATTCTAGTCTCTTAATACTATTTCTCTCAAAGAAATTACCCATTCCAGCTATGGGTAAGGGATATTCAAGATGAGCATAGGCCCTCTATAGTGTCAGAAAGCAACAGATGTTTTCAAAATAGGGCCATGTCAAAAGGTCACAGGAGATATCTGGAAAGACTTCCCACTGGGCAAATAAAGCAAAATGAGAACATCAAGAATGGTGACTACAATTTGATTAAAAGATTATATATGTAAAGATTTTATTGGTTTCCTATTACTGCTGAGTAATGGCAAATTACCATAAATTCTGTGACTTAAAACAACACAAATTTATTATCTTACAGGTTAATCCTAAAATCAAGATGTCAGCAATGTTATGTGCCTTCTGGTGGCTGTAAGGGATAATCCATTTCTTTGCCTTTTGCAGCTATGGGAAGCTGCCTGTGTTCTTTGGCTCATTTCCTTCCTCCATCTTTAAAGGCAGGACTGTGGTATCTCCATATTTCTCTGTCTCTGACCCCTGCTTCCACCATCACATCTCCCTCTCTGCCTCTAATACTTCAGCCTCCCTCCTATATGGACCATTGTGACTACACTGTGCTCATCCAGATAACCCGGAATAGTCTTCCCACCTTAAGATTCTTAATTTAGTCACATCGGCAAAATCCCCTTTGCCATATAAGGTTATATTGTCACAGGTTCTGGGGATTAGGACATGGACATCTTTATGGGGCTATTATTCTGTCCACAATAATGATACTCAACACAAAGAGAAGGAGGAAAAACCCTCACTGAGACATCAACTCCTTCCTCTGAAAACTGACAATTAAAGGAAAAGAATAGGAGTGCCTGGGTGATTCAGTCAGTTAAGCGTCCAACTTCGGCTCAGGTCATGACCTCATGGTTCATGGGTTTGAACCCTGCATCGGGCTCTGTGCTGACAGCTCAAAGCCTGGAGCCTGCTTTGGATTCTGTGTCTCCCTCTCTCGCTGCCCCTCCCCTGCTCATGCTCTGTCTCTCTCTGCCTCAAAAATAAAAATAAACATTAAAAAATTACAAAATAAAAAATAAAGGGAAAGAATAAATTATCATTTTTTGCAACTATTTCAGAGTAACCAAATATCTCTAGTTGATGAAGTAACTTCTTCATTACAGAATAATTCCATCTAATAAATGGAAAGAAATGATATAATTAGAAAAATCACCATTTTGCAACCTCTAATGTAATCCTTATTTCAGACAATAGACAAAAATGGATGAAATCATTAGTTGGAAGATTGATGGGAATTTCACAGTGGTGAGAATACAGTTATCACCAGCTGAACCTATTGACTAGAGAGTCACTAAAATCAAGACAATTGGACATCATGTGCCTGATGCAAAGCCATGTGTGGTGTTAATACCAAAGAAATGGAAACCTAAGTGTAATCAAATGTTTAGAACTAATTTCCAGTCAGCAGGAAATATGAAAAAGAACAAATTAAACTACCTTATGAATAAGAGATAAATTCAAAATGTGGGGTTTGCTGCAGTACAAACTGACTTTTTTAAACAAGCCAGCAATGTGAAAAAGAAAGAAGAAAAGGAAAGGTGAGATGTTCCATCCAGAAGAGATATAACAGACAATAATCAAGGGCAATGTACAAAATCTGTTTCGATGGTATAAAAAGGCTGTCCTATAACTGCAGGATACGATAATTGGAAAAACTTGAATATAGACTGGGTATTAGATACTATCAAGTAATAATAATTTTGAATGTGTGATAATTAATGGTCACAAGTCTAGCTAAAATAATATCTTGGTCCCTCTTTTTAGAGATGTGTAATAAAGAATGTAAGGGTGAAATGACATTGACTCTGTTTTCAAATACTTTAGCAAAAGAAAATAATAAAGTCAAACTATACAAATCAACCTGGGAAAATTGTCCATGACATATTGTTAAATATAAAAAAAAAATACAAGTTACTGGGGGAAGATTGTGGAGTAGGAGAATCCTAGGCTCACCTCATTCCATGGATACCCCTAGATAATACCCACATCAGTGTGGGGAAAAAAAAAAAACAGAAAATGACCTAATGAGTGGCAGAATAGTTTCTCTACAGTTAGTCATAGAGAAGATGCCACATCAAGAATGATAGGAGGGGTAGAGACATGGTCAGGAACCAAAATGACCCAAAAGACTGATCTCAGAAGGGAGGGACACTGATGATATGCAGAAGAAAGAGAAGCAGACCCAACACCAGGTACCCCAGGCATGGGGGACCTGCACTGGGAAGACAAATCCCCATAATATTTGTCTTTGAAAACTAGAAGAACTTAACCTTGCAAGTTTTTTTAAAATCTGTGGGGCTTAACACTAGGAACTTTAAAAATCACCAGGCTCGGCTCTGGTAAAGCCACAAGGCACTAAGAAACTGAGGCTATGTCCTTAAAGAATAGCATAACAAACAACCTCACCAAGATACAGCATAGAAGCAGCAGTTTGAGAGGCACCTGGGGTATACAGGAGGGATATTTATTTAATGGTCTCAGAGCACATGCAGGAGGGGCAGGGGTCTTTGCAGGACTTCTTCAAGAACAAAGGAGTTGGCTGGTGCCATTTCTCTCTCCTCGCTTCCAGCCTAGATACCCAGACACCTGCAGGAACCAGCCCAAACACTTATCACTTAGCTTGCTAATAGCACACCCAGCCCCATGTTCTCCCTGGCAGGAATCCATCCAAAGCCAGTGCCATAACCATCTCATTGTGCAAGCAACCCCATCAGTGGCCAGCACCATTCTGAAGGGACTCCTACCCTGGAGAGAGGGGCAGATAACCACAAACACCAGTTTGACTACAGCCCCAGTAATGGGCTGGGGGAAGATATCTGATATGACTGCTGGCTCTGCTCACCAACAAAAACCTCACAGTGGGCAACACAAAAAGACAGCATAGTAGCTCAGGGTCACTGCAACCCCAACAGACAGACTGGGAGTAGACATCTTATCTAACTGCAAGCCCCACCAACCAACTAGAGCCTTTCAGAGGACAACACTGGGAGAGCACCCTGTACTTCAGTGCAATACAGTTCTGGCAAACAATATGAGAACAGGCATCTGGTCTGACCTGACTCAAGCCCAAAGTGGCCCCAAACTGCCCACTTACGAGCACAGGGACCAAACCCTGTTCACAACAGGCAAAGAAGGTCATAACAGATGACTGGACTGAAGGCAAAGATGGCTCAACCATAACAGTAGGGTGCATGCAACACTCTTAAAAGACATCCCTGAAGCACCTGGTTCTAGTGCACAGGGGTCACTGCACTGAAGGGCACTAGAGGATCTCTTCTTCATAAGGCCGCTACTTTAGAGATTAGGAGACATAACTGACTCTTCTAACACACAGAAACAAAAAAAACCACAGAGAGTTAGACAAAATGACGAAACAGAGGAATATGTAACAAATGAAAGAACAACATAAAAATCACAACAAAATTGCTAAACAAAATGCAGATAAGTAGTATGTTAGAAAGAGAATTCAAAATAATGGTCATAAAGATGCTCCCTGGACTTGAGAAAAAAGTGTTGGATGTGAGTGAGACCCTTAACAAAGAAATAGAAAATATTAAAAAGAGCCGATGAGAGATGAAGAAACTAAAAATTGAAATTAAAAATACATCAGATGGAATAAATAGAACACTAGAGGAAGCAGGCGAATGGATCTGAAAGAGTAATGGAAAGCAACCAAATGGAACAGGAAAAAGAAAAAAAAATAGAAAATGAGAATAGCATAAGGGAACTCAGCAAAACAAGCAAGCATAATAACATTTGCTTTATAGGGATCCCAGAAGGAGAAGAGAGAGAAAAGGAGGCAGAAAATTTATTTAAAAAGTAATATCTGAAAATTTCCCAAATCTGAGGAAGGAAACAGAAATCCAGCTCTTGAAGGCACAGAGATCCCCCAACATTTCAACCCAACAAAGTCCATATAAAGAGAAATAATTAAAGTGGCAAAAAGTAGTGATAAAAAGAGAATTTTAAAAGCAGAAAAAGAAAAGACAACAGTTATATACAAGGGAAACCCCATAAGGCTATCAGCTGATTTTTCAACAGAAACTTTGCAAGTCAGAAGGAAGTTGCATGATATATTCAAGGTTCTGGAAAAAGAAAATCTACAACTAGGAGTACTCTATCCAGCAAAGCTATCACTCAGAGTAGGAGAGATTGCATATCCCAGATGAACAAAAGTTAAAGGAATTCTAAACCAGACATAGAAGAAATGTTAAAGGGGATTCTTTTTTTTTTTTTTTTTAATGTTTACTTTTATTTTTGAGAGACAGAGTGCAAGGAGGGGAGGAGAAGAGAGACAGGGAGACACAGAATCAGACGCAGGCTCCAAGCTCTGAGCTGTCAGCATGGAGCCCGATGCGGGGCATGAACCCATGAACCATGAGATCATGACCTGAGCCGAAATTGGACACTCAACCGACTGAGCCACCCAGGCGCCCCAAGGGGATTCTTTGAGTTGAAAGGAAAAACCATAATCAGGACCAAAAAAAATTAAGAAAGGAAAAAAATTCAGAGGTACATATAAACATAACAAAAAAAGTAGGTTAGAGGTGACTGGGTGGCTCCAACTCTTGATTTGGGCTCAGGTCATGATCTCACAGTTCATGAGATTGAGCCCGGCATCAGGCTTGGCACTGACAGCATGGAGCTTGCTTTGGATTCTCTCTCCTTCTCTCTCTGCCCCTCCCCCACTCACATGTGCACTCGCTCTCTCTCTTTAAAAATAAATAAATAAACTTAAAAAAAAGACTTTCTCTAAAACATAAAAGTAGTAGATAAATCACTTACAAAACCAATACAGAGGTCAAAGTATAAAAGCAGTAAAATCAAGTATACCTATAAAAATCAGTCAAGCGTGTCACAAAATAAAAGGATGTAAAGTATAATGTCATATACCTAAAACATAAGGCGGGGGAGGGGAGTAAAAATTTAGGCCCTTAGAATGAATTCAAACTTAAGCGACCATCAACTTAACAGACCATCAACTTAACATAAATATGCACAAGATTTAAAAAAAATTTTTTTTAACGTTTTATTTATTTTTGAGACAGAGAGAGACAGAGCATGAACAGGGGAGGGGCAGAGAGAGAGGGAGACACAGAATCGGAAGCAGGCTCCACGCTCTGAGCTGTCAGCACAGAGCCCGACGTGAGGCTCGAACTCAGGGACGGTGAGATCATGACCTGGGCTGAAGTCAGACGCTTAACCGACCGAGCCACACAGGCGCCCCTATATGCACAAGATTTTATATATAAGCCTAATGGTAACCACAAATCAAAAACCTGTAATAGAGATACCAAAAATAAAGAGAAAAGAATCTAAGCACATCACTAAAGAAAGTCATCAAAACACAAGAGAGCAAGAGAAGAAATGAACAGTGAACTACAAAAACAACTGTAAAACAAGCAACAAAATGGCAATAAGTACATCCCTATCAATTATTTTGAATGTAAAGGGACTAAATGTCCCAGTGAGAAGACATGGGGTGACTGAAAGAATAAAAAAAAGCAAGACCCATCTATATGCTAGCTACACGACATTCACTTCAGACCCAAAGACACATGCAGATTGAAAGTGAAGGGATGGAGAAGCACTTATCATGCAAAAGGAAGTGAAAAGAAAGCCGAGGTAATAATACCTACATCAGACAAAATAAACTTTAAAACAAAGACTGTAACAAGAGACAAAGAAGGATACTACATAATCATAAAGGGAACAATCCAACAAAATACAACAATTGTAATTATTTATGTACTCAAGATGGGAGCACCCAAATACGTAAAGCAATGATTAACCAAAGAATAGAAGAAATTAATAATAATACAATACTATTAGGGGACTTTAACACCCCACTTACATCAATGGTAGATCATCCAAACAAAATCAACAAGGAAACAGTGGCTTTGAATGACACATTAAACCAGATGGATCTACCATATATCCAGAACATTCCCTCCTAAAACATCAAAATACATATTCTTTTCACGTGCACATGGAATATTCTCCAGATCACATGTTAGGCTACAAAACACGTCTCAACAAATTCAAAAAGGTTGAATCATAGCAAGCATCTTTTCTGACCAGAATACTATGAAACTAGAATCAACCACAAGAAAAAATCTGGAAAGAGCATAAATACATGGAAGTTAAATAACATGATCCTAAACAATGAATGGTTCAACCAAGAAATAAAAGAGGAAAGCAAAAAATACATGGAGAGAAATGAAAATGAAAACACAATGATCCAAAATCTTTGGGATGCAGCAAAAGCTGTTTTAAGAGGGTAGATTATAGGAACAATGGCATACCCTAACAAGCAAGAAAAATCTCAAAGAAACAATCTAACCTTACACCTATAGGATCTAGAAAAATAAAAACAAAGCCCAAAACAAGTAGAAAATAGGAAATAATAAAGATTAGAGCAGAAATAAATAAAATACAGACTAAAAAAATAAAATAAAATAAAACAAATCAATGAAACCAGGAGCTGATTCTTTGAAAAGATAACAAAATTGATAAGCCTTTAGTAAGACTCACCAAAAAGAGAGAGGACTCGGCCGCCAGGGTGGCTCAGTCGGTTAAGCGTCCGACTTCGGCTCAGGTCATGTCTTGCGGTTTGTGAGTTCAAGCCCCGCGTCAGGCTCTGTGCTGATGGCTCAGACCCTGGGGCCTGTTTCAGATTCTGTGTCTCCCTCTCTCTCTGACCCTCCCCCGTTCATGCTCTGTCTCTGTCTCAAAAATAAATAAACGTTAAAAAAAAAAAAAAGAAGAGAGGACTCGAATAAATACAATCAGAAATAGAAGTAACAACCAATACCACAGAAAATACAAAGTATTATAAAAGATTACTATGAAAAATTACATGCCAACAAATTGGACAACTTAGAAGAAATGGATAAATTCCTAGAAACATATAACCTCCCAAAATGGATCAGGAAGAACTAGAAAATTTGAACTGACTGATTACCAGCAATGGAACTGAATCAGCAATCGAAAACTCCCAACAAACAAAAGTCCAGGAACAGATGGTTTCACAGATGAGTTCTACCAAACATTTAAAGAAGAGTTAATATGTATTCTTCTCAAACTGTTCCAAATAATAGAAGAGGAAAGAAGGTTTCCAAATTCATTCTATGAGGCCAGGATTATCCTGATACCAAAACCAGATAAAGACACTACAAACAAACAAACAAAAAACTGCATGGTGGGGCCCTCAGGTAGCTCAGTTGGTTAAACATCTGACTTTACCTCAGGTCATGATCTGTGGTTTGTGAGTTTGAGCCCCACGTTGGGCTCTGTGCTGACAGCTCAAAGCCTGGAGCCTGCTTCAGATTCTGTTGTCTCCCTCTCTCTCTGCCCCTCCCCCACTCACACTCTGTCTCTCTCTCTCAAAGATAAACATTTAAAAAAATTTTTTTAAACTGCAGGGCAATATTTCTAATGAACATAGACATAAAAATCTTCAACAAAAAAATTAGGAAATGGAATATAAAAATCAGTTTAAAAAATGATTCACCAGGGGCGCCTGGGTGGCGCAGTCGGTTAAGCGTCCGACTTCAGCCAGGTCACGATCTTGCGGTCCGTGAGTTTGAGCCCCGCGTCAGGCTCTGGGCTGATGGCTCGGAGCCTGGAGCCTGTTTCCGATTCTGTGTCTCCCTCTCTCTCTGCCCCTCCCCCGTTCATGCTCTGTCTCTCTCTGTTCCAAAAATAAATAAACATTGAAAAAAAAAAATGATTCACCATAATCAAGTGGAATTTATTCCAGGGATGCAATGGTGGTTCAATATTTGCATATCAATCCAAGTGATACATCACATCAATAAGAGAAAAGATTAAAAACCACATGATCGTTTCAATAAATGCAGAAAAAGCATTTGACAAAGAACAATATCCATTCATAATAAAAACTCTCAACAAAGTAGGTTTAGAGGGAACATACCTCAACATAATAAAGGCCATATATAAAACAAACTACAGCTACCATTATATTCAATGGGGAAAAACTGAGAGATTTTCCTCTAAGATCAGAAACAGGACAAGAATATCCATTCTCACCACTTTTATTCATCATAGTACTGGAAGTCCTAGCCATAGTAATCAGACAACAAAAAGAAATAAAAGGCATTCAAATTGGTAAGGAAGAAGAAAAATATTCACTATTTGCATATGACATAATACTATATATAGAAAACCCTCAACACTCCACCAAAAAACTACCAGAACTGATCAATGAATTCAGTAAGGTTTCAGGACATAAAATGAACATATAGAAATCTGCTGCATTTCTATACATTAATTATGAAGCAGCAGAAAGAGAGATTAAAAAAACAATCCCCTTTATAATTGTACCCAAAATAATAAGGTATCTAGAAATAAATTTAACCAAGGAGGTAAAAGACCTGTACTCAGAAAACTATAAAATATTAATGAAAGAAATTGCAGACACCACAAACAAATGGAACAATATTCCATGCTTATGGATTGAAAAACAAATATTGTTAAAATGGCCATACTACCCAAAGCAATCTACAAATTCAATGTAATCGCTTTCAAAATACCAACACAATTTTTTACAGAACTAGAACAAACAATCCGAAAATCTGTAGGGGACCATTAAAGACCCTGAATAGCCAAAGCAATCTTGAAAAAGAAGAACAAAACTGGAAGTATCACAATTCCAGGTCTCAAGATATACTACAAAACTCTAGTCACCAAAACAGTATGGTACTGGCACAAAAATAGACACCTAGATCAATGGAACATTATAAAGAGCCCAGAAATAAACCCACGCATATATGGTCAATTAATCTATGACACAGGAGACAAGAATATGCAGTGGGAAAAAGACAGTCCCTTCAGCAAATGGTGTTGGGAAAACTGGACAGCAACATGCAAAAGAATGAAACTGGACTACTTTCTTATACCATACACAAAAGTGAACTCAAAATGGATAAATACCCAAATGTGATTCCTAGAAGGAAACATAGGCAGTAATCTCTGTGACATAATCCATAGACATGTTTTTCTAGAAATGTCTCCTCTGGCAAGGGAAACAAAAACAAAAATAAACTACTGGAAACAGCAAAGGAAACCATCAATGAAACAAAAAGACAACCCATGGAATGGGAGAAGATATTTGCAAGTGATATATCTGATAAGGGGTTAATATCCAAAATATATAAAGAATTTATACAACTCAACACCAAAAAAAAAAAAATCCAATTTAAAAATGGGCATAAGACATGAACAGAAATTTCTCAAAGAAGACATACAGATGGCCAACAAGCACATGAAAGGATGCTCAACATCACTCATCATCAGGGAAATGAAAAGGACACTCCTAGGCTAGCTGTTTACCATCTTTAGGAACTGGCTAACCCTCAGAAGGGCAGTCCCTCCAAGGTCAGCAAGGCTTCAAGACATCAAACCATCAGAACATAGAAAATAAAAGACATGGTTAACACACCCACAACAGGAGCAATGTCAACCTCCTCACTGACTTATGTTGCTCCTTTAGGACAGCAACAGTTCATAAACATGCTTTCAAGGTGAGGCTTTGGCAGGCAATCCACAGCAAATAATGTCACTTCCTTCCCTCGGTGGGTTAGGGCTCAGACGGCAAACAGAGTATTTGGATGCAGTGATCACCTGCAACCCTCTATAACTGGAGGACTGGGAAATCCAAACCTCCTCTACCTCTGCCACTTCTTCCTTCTGGAGCCCAAGTAGTCTCAGGAAACTAGGTGCGACAGACCGCCCTATGCCAATTCTAGTCCAACTCAGGGGAAGCTCTTGTCCCAGGAAGGTTTGCTGTTTCCAAGAATTCCAGTGCCCCATGGCATTCATTTATTTCCTTATTACAGTCTCCCAAAATGTGCTCTGTCACACAGAAGAGTATAGGTTAAGGTGAATTCCTCTCTTTGTGGAGTTCTAAGATTCCCTCATCTGATCACTGACTCAGGCTATTAATAAAATGTCCCCACTCTGCTTCCCAGTGGCCTATAAAGCTCTGTTGGGACTTCTAGGTGTTCGGAGAGCTCCTTTTCCAGCTACCAGAGACTTGGTTGGCCGTACAGTCAAGTGCTTTGTTGAGGAAGTGCATCCCTGGCCTGCAAGGTTGACATTTATTTTTCCCTCTTTCCTTTGCCTGGCCAGCTTCACTAACTAGAATTACATTGAACCACAGGCTGAGTATAGATGGAGAATTTCGTACTCCACCTTGATCTGAGTAAGACCGATGTTTGTTTTCCTAATCTAGAGTCTCCCAGCCAAAGACCTCTGCACGAAAATCAGTGCACAGCTTTTAACCCATCTTCTTGCTGCATACTCAAGAAGGTGACATGTACTAACCCAGCTCTCTACTCACCCTGATCACAGATACATTTTGTCACCAATACTTAAGGATTGTTCACTTTGAGAACAGAAGTAACCACAAAAGCTAGACATCCTGACATCCCAACAGTCTCTGACATTTCTCACACTCTGACACCTGCCATCCTAGAAACATCCTCATTACACTTGCTAACCAGGGTCCAAAAGGAAACTTTCACTATGTTGGAGAAGAACATCCAGAAAAAAGCCATAGCATTCAATAATCATTTCCTTCTAAGAAACTATCAACTATGACAGTCAGCTTCTTCTTACAGTAAAAAAGGCACCACTGCCAATTCTCACTCATTCCACAAATGACTAGCCACAGAAAACCCTCTGCCCCTGATATTAAACAATCCTTCCTCTTTTGAAATGTTTTAAAATTGCTCATTTGGGGGTGCCTAGGTGGCTCGGTGTGTTGAGCGTCTGACTTCAGCTCAGGTCATGGTCTCATAGTTCGTGAGTTCGAGCCCCATATTGGGCTCACTGCCATTGGCACAGAGCTTGCTTTGGACCCTCTGTCCCCCTCTCTCTGCTCCTCCCCCGTTTGCGCTCTCTCTCTCTCAAAAATAAACATTTTAAAATTATTAAACATTTAAACATTTAAAAATATTAAACATTTAAAAATACTAAACATTTTTAAATAAATAAAAAATAAATAAAATTGTTCATTTGTTACCTTGCAGCCAACCAAGGACTGCCCAATGTACCCAAAGAATTACAATTACAATTAGTAAGTATTCTCTGATTCTAAAACCTCACCTCAGAAGGCCTACAGGACACTCAAAATTTTCTCTTTTTATGACACAAAAATTACTTTCCTTTCTAACATCTTTTAACTCCTGCCAAAACAAAAGTAGACAGTATGTGGGTTTTCTTGCCACAAGTTTATGAATAAACAGCCTTTATTAATTTTGTCTTGGACTTTGTTTTGTCTTGACACTTAATTTATAAGAACCATAGTTTTCTCAGAGATGCATCACAGGCTTGAAACTTCCCTAAGATGACACCATAATTGCTCAGATGTCTTGTAGAGACAACGTGAAGGGCTTAAGAGCCTAATGTAAGTTTAAATTGGATGCTCATTTTTTTTTATCTTATAGTGTAAACAGGGGAGAGGGACAGAGAGAAGTGTGTGTGTGTGTGTGTGTGTGTGTGTGTGTGTGTGCAAAAGAGAGAATCTTACTATATTGAGGCCCCAGTATCATCTGAGACAGTGGGCTTGGGTTGGACAGCTGGGACCTTATATTTAGCTAACAAAGACACTGAGCAAATTTTTCTTCCCAATATTCAAATTTGGAGGAAATTGTTTTTCCCAAATAAAGCCTATTTGCTTTCATCTCTGCTTGCAAACTGCCAGTTCTTGCCTGAGCTCATCCCATATTTATAATACTTTACGAAAAGCAGCAAGGAATGGCCAAGACTCTGACTCTAGGCAACATCTTCCCCTAAGGCAACCGGCTCCATGAACTCATGATCTGACTTCTGAATTATCATGGAGAGCGGCAGAGGGGCTTCACCGAATGATTTCCTATGGTATGACCAGGCTCACCTGTTTCCAATTTTCTAAATATAATCCATTCTTCACCATCCATGGCTCAACTGTTAAGACAATGTCATATATCTTCGATTTTTGTTACAACAACACTCTACTTCCAGTATTAATTTCTATATGAGGGAAAGAATAGGCTGACATAAATTTTTAATGCAGTGTCTTTTTTTTATGTTTATTTATATTTGAGAGAGACAGAGCGTGCGCCAAGGAGGGACGGAGAGATGGAGACAGAATGTGAAGCAGGTTCCAGGCTCTGAGCTGTCAGCACAGAGCCCAACGCGGGGCTTGAACTCATGAGCAATGAGATCATGATGTGAGCTGAAGTCGGATGCTCAATGAACCGAACCATCCAGGCGCCCCTAATGAAGTGTCTTAAAGATAATAGTCTGGCCATTCGTGTGGTATGGCAGCCTTTCTCCCTCAGGACATTTAGGGTCCCAGATTCATTTTATTTTGTGCTTAGCCATATGCTATTGAAGAAGTAAGCAAGCTTCTTCTGTAAAGGACAAAATAGCAAATATTTTAGGCTTTGCAGGCCATACCGTCTCCATTGCAACTATTCAACCCTGCTGCAAAAGCAACCACAGACAGTAAGTTTTAAAAAATGAACGTGGTTATTTTCCAATAAAACTTATTTATGGACACTGAAATTTGAATTTCATATAATTCTCACATGTCATGAAATATTATTCTTCTTTTGATTTTTTTCAACCATTTAAAATGTAAAAATAAGTCAAAAACAAGGCCAGATTTGTCCCATGGGCTGTGGTATGCTGATCCCTGTGTGAGAAGGTTGTCCTCATCTGCATGGTTGAAACTGAGTCACAGGCATGTCTATGACCCAGCTCACGTGGCATGAAAAGAGGGAGTCTGGAGCAAGAAATTTTGTTTTAAGCAAATTTTGTTTTAATACCTTTTTGTTCACCTTCCACTGGGAAGAACTTAGTCACATAGCCTCACCTCATGGCAAAGGAAAAACATGCCCCAGAAGAAGGGGAGAGCATACAACAAAGAGCTTTCTGTTACACAACCCCAAGACTAGTTTCTAAGAACCTCATTAGGGGTCAGTAGCCTGATGTACTTCATATAAACTTGTCTAAGCCACTACTTTAATTCTGCAGCTTCCTGGGTCTAATTTTGCCTTAATGTCTCTTTCACACAGCTGCATGAGATGAAATGCTCTCCAGTTCTCTGTATCATTCTTCTAATGATCTATGTCCATCTAGAGAGAAACTAGAGAAATATTCTTGGCTCGTGTCTAAAGTATACTGTATACATGATGCAGTGTTAATCTATGAAGACTGACAAATTTTGGGGGTCCTTGATGAGCTCTCACATATAATAATTATAATGATATAGTAGTTATAACTATATAATAGTTACATAACAGTTAGGGACTCATGTGTGTTCCAGGCCAGTAAACTGCTTTAGAATCTCAAGTACAGGTGGATTTTTTTCTATGGCACTATCCATTAGTGACACTTGTCCCCTCCCCAACCTTTCGGCTTATAAATATCCTGGGATATTAAAACGGATATACAACCATAGAGAAGTGTCACACTGGCCCCTCAGTAGCTGAGATAGTGGTGCGGATGGAGCAAAATCCTCTAAGGCTCCAACCAGAATATCCATTGCTGATGTCCTGAGTTCAAGTAATGGGAAGTTGCCAGAACTCACAAACATTACCCACTAACTGACAAGAGCCAGCACAAGTGAGCGGGATTGATGTCAATCTATCACTTCCAGAAGCTGGATAGAATGTAAAGAGGTTAAGATCTGATTTTATGGAAAGGTCATAAATGAGATGAAATTTTTCAATTGGTAACGGAACTACAGACAAAAATTTCACTGGGGATGGATGGGATCCTGACGGAAAGAAACTGAAGGAGCTAAAGTTGATGGGATTACATTTAGGAAGCAGATTTCTTTTCTACCTCCACTGACTTCAAACAGACTCTGTGGAATCCTCGTCCTCTGCCCCTTCACAGTATCTGGAGCAGATCCCAAAAGATTTTGGTCATTTTCAGCTTTGAGAACAGCTTTAAGATCACTTTCAGGGTGCCACTATGCAGGAGAGTTTGAAGACAGGGAAGAAGGAAAAGGGAAACAAAGTCAGTATTTCTCAGCCTGACCCGGGATTGCGCTGCTCCATTTCCCTTTCATTCCATTCGGTCAAGTGCTTCACACAAACACTAATGTCAGCTGGTAGTTTGGAAGAGAAGTTCATCTCTACAAATAAATATGGTACTGTCCCTTCTCTTCTCGTTCTCTGCTACTATTCTATTACTTGCCCAAACTACTAAAAACTAATATAAATCCTGTTCTACATTCTCCCCCAACCCATTCAATATACTTGTGGCTACAAAGTCCACCATTCTGTACTCTGGTATCCTGATATGTGTAAAAATAATAGAAGTGTCATTCCTTCTAAACTCACAATAGTACCACCCAAATCTAACCTCCTCCTATGATCCCTCAGTGCAGACGTACCTCATTATACTGCATTTCACTTTATTGCACTTCACAGATAATACGTTTTTTACAAATTGAAGGTCTATGGCAACTCTGCATCAAACAAGTCTGTTGGCATCATTTTTCCAACAGCATTTGCTTACTTCATGTCTCTGTGTCACATTTTGGTAATTCTTACCATATTTCAAACTTTTTCATTATTATTATAGTTGTTATGGTGATCTGTGATCAGGTGTCTCTGATGTTACTATTGTAATTGTTTTGGGGTGCTACAAACTGCACCCATATAAGACAGCAAACTTAGTCAATAAATGTTATATGTCCTGACTGATCCACTGACCAGCTGACATCCATCTCTTTCCCTGTCTTCAAACCTCCCTATTCCCTGAGACATAACAATATTGAAATTAGACCAATTAATAACCCTGCAATGGCCTTTTAATTGTTCAAGTGAAAGGAAGAGTCACATGTCTCTCACTTTAGATCAAAAACTAGAAATGATTAAGCTCAGTGAGGAAGGCATGTCAAAAGCTGAGATAAGCTGAAATCTAGGCCTCTTGTGCCAAAGAGCAGAGTTTTGAATGCAAAGGAAAAGTTCTGGAAGGAAATTAAAAGTGTTACTCTAGTGAACACACACATAAGAAATCAAAACAACCTTATTGCTGATGTGGAGAAAATTTGAGTGGTCTGGATATAAGATCAAATTAGCCATAATATTCCTTTAAGCCAAAGCCTGATCCAGAGCAAGGCCCTAACTCTCTTCAATTCTGTAAAGACTGAGAGAGGTGAGGAAGCTGCAGAAGAAAAGGTGGAAGCCAGCAGAGGTTGGTCCATGAGGTTGCAGGAAAGAAGCTGTCTCCATAACAGAAAAGGGCAAGGTGAAAGAGGGAATCCACTCCTAGTGAAGAAACTGTGATAATTGATGAAATGACTACAAAGGATTGAGAATATTATGTAAGCTTAGTTGATAAAACAGCAGCAGGGTTTGAGTGGATTGACTCCAATTTTGAAAGAAATTCTACCGTGGGTAAAAAGCCACACAACAGCATCATGTGCTAAAGAGAAATCCTCATGAAAGAAAGAGTAAATCAATGCAGAAAACTTCGTTTTTGTCTTATTTTAGGAAACTGCCACAGCCACCCCAACTTCACCAACCACCACGCTGATCAATCAACAGCCATCAACATCGGGGCAAGACCCTCCACCAGCAAAGAGATTATGACTCACCGAAAGCTCAGATGATGGTTAGCATGTTTTAGCAATAAAGTATTTAATTAAGGGATGTACATTGCTTTACATATCCATATATTATTATACAAAAATGCCATTGCACACTTTGCAAACTACAGTACATTGTAAGCATAACTTTTTATATGCACTGGAAAACCAAAAAATTCATTTGAGTTGCTCTGTTGTGGTACTTACTTTATTACAGTGGTCTAGAACCAAACCCACAATATCTCTAAATAGTACCACTGTCCACCCAGCTCTGCCACCAGAAACCCAGAATGATTTTTGTCATTCCTTCTCCCTTGAATCCATTTCCAATCCATCAAGTACTGTCAATATTGTTTCCCAATTTGTCCATTTCTCTTGGTTTCCACCATCATAACCAGGTCTCAGCCAAAATACTCCACTCTCATCTAGATTAATACAGTAATCTCCTAATCAATCTCCTTTCATCCAATTTTGCCTCTTCTAATCCAGCATGTTGAAGACAAAATGAACCTAACGTGCTTCCCTTCCGAAACCACGTCTATCCTTACCTTTATATTCCCATTTGAACTCTTCCGTGTTTTCAATTACTGTTGGGATAAGAACTGAAACCTTGACTAGAGCCTACAAAAGCCAGTATGATTTGATCTCTGCCTACCTAGTTTCATCTCTTTCCATTCAACTCTTCAATTTCTAGCCTCCTTTCACTTCCTTGAATATACCATGTTTTGTTATCTAGGAAACCTTTGCATGTTCTGTTTCTGCTACTGGGAATACTCTCTCCCTTTATCCACTCTACATTTGCCTATTTCTCCTCGGTATTTAGATCTCAATGGAAACATTGCTTCCTCAGAAGACTGTCTCCCTTCAACCCAGAGACTACATCATTGCACCATTATACACTATCACAGCACTGTGTGCCTTTCTTCTCAGCCCTTCCCAGTGCCTATTAAAGCACCTGGTATAGGAAATGTCAAACAAATATTTTTCAAATCAACCCTTGCTCTGGGGGCTTCAACTTGCCAAAAAGAATAATATCCTGCTTCTTATTTTGAATCTTGTTTCAACTGCCACCTGCATACTTCTTTTTGAAAAAAAAAAAGTCAACACACCAAAAATTTCTATTTCTTTTGAGTTTATGCCCATGAGTAGTTCTAATAGTTGGGTAGGCAAGATAATATTATACACCCCTCTTTACTACAGATATTAAGCCCAGAATGCCCACCAATAAACTTGACTGTCTAAAACAAACCTCTCTTGGGGCGCCTGGGTGGCTCAGTTAAGTATCCGACTTTGGCTCAGGTCACGGATCTCACGGTTTGTGAGTTCAAGCTCCGCATTGAGCTCTGTGCTGACAGCTTGGAGCCTGAAGCCTACTTCCAATTCTGTGTCTCCTTTCCTCTCTGCCCCTCCCCTGCTCATACTCCATCAATCTCTCTTTCTCTCTCAAAAATAAACATTTAAAAACATTTAAAACAAACCTCTCTCATATCATGGTTAGATTCTGTGGTAAATATGTTGAATAAGGGAAAAGGGTCTCTTTTAAAATTAACCATAATAAAATGCTTTATATATGTACTTTGCTCACCTTGTAGTTTTCACATTGTTCTATCATTATTTGTTGACTTATAGTACCCATTGAATATACACATAAGTATGCTTACTCATCAGTAACAGGAACTTTGTGTTATTTGTCTTAGTAAACTCAGCCCAAGTTTGCACATGGTAAACATTTAGTAATTCTTTTTAATATAATGGATTTAGTCCCCTCAGTTTTCTGAGAAATCCTTGAGATAAATCTTTTTCTTTTCTTTTCTTTTTCTTTTATAAAGAGAGAGAGCAAGCAGGGAAGGGAGCAGAGGGAGAAGGAGAGAGAGAGAAAGAGAGGGAGAGAATCTTAAGCAGGCTCCATGCTCAGTGGGGAGCCCAACAAAGGGCTCAATTCCATGGCCCTGGAATCACAACCTGAATCAAAATCAAGAGTCAGACACTCAACTGACTGAGCCACCCAGGTGCCCTGAGATAAATCCTTTCTAAGTAGGATTTCTCAGAATATTCTGAGTTGTCCCTTTTATCATTAATATTGTTTATTATCATTAATATTTTTAATTTAATATTGCTGATGATAAGAATGAAAACAGCTGATAATTATTAGGCATTTATATGTCAGATGCTGCAAAGCAATTTATATGCATTTAACACTGATAATAATCCTATGAGGAACACCTGGGTGGCTCAGTTGGTTAAGCGTCCGACTTGAGCTCAGGTCATGATCTCATGGTCCAATGAGTTCCAGCCACACAATGGGCTCTGTGCTGACAGTTCAGAGCCTGGAGCCTGCTTTGGATTCTGGTCTCCCTCTCTCTGCCCCTCCCCCACTCACGTTCTCTCTCCCTCCCTCTCTTTCTCTCTCTCTCTCTCTCTCTCCCCCTCTCTCTCTCAAGAATAAATAAACATCAAAAAAAAAAAAAAAACTAACACTGATAAGAATCCTATGAGATGCATAACATCTTAATGCAATTTACAATCTAGGTGACTTAGAAATAAAGAGGTTAAGTAATTTGCCCAAGGACACACAGAGTGTTAAGTGGTAAAGTCTAATAGTCCCTTGGCCATATTCACTGCACTATATTACCTCCCATCCTTTTTAAAAGGCTGCAGCCATAGGCTTCTATTTTGGATATAAATAAGTATGATCCTGTTGGACCCAAACCTCCTGAAGACAACAAATACAAGTTCTGCACAAAATGCAAAAGGGAAGGAAGGAAGGAAGGTCAGAGGAAAGGACAGGAAAGGAAAGAAGAGAAATGGAAACAAAGAAAACCTGGAGTCTCCAGCGTAAACAAAAGCCTGCAGAATCTGGAGGGAATCTATACTTGCAATAAGAGATTCCTATTTTTACAACTTCCAGCACAAGAACAGGCCAAAATGAACACCTCATGGGGCAGCTAGCTCCAGGGAGAAAACTGCAGTCTCTCTGGTCTAAAGAACAAAAGGACAGAGTTCAGAGCAACCACAGGCACTGAAAAGCGAAGGGCAAAATCCCAGAAAAGAGAGCTTGAGAGACGGCGTCCCAAATTCTGTGTATAAGTCTGTGTATTCTCTGCCCAAGTCCCTGACTGATCCTTGAACCATGCAGCATGCACATACAGAAAATACCTCAGAGAAGCCCAGCTAAAGATAGAAGAGCTGAACTGAGTTTTTAACTGCTGCCCAAGAGATAGAAATTATACTCTGATGTGAACCAATTTAATTGCCTGCTGAAACAAAAAAACCTCAACGCTTTTAGAGGACTATACCAGAATTCAGAGTCTTTACAGCATAACAGTCACATGCCAAGATAAATTTGAAAGTATTCAGTTTATTAAGGACCAGACAAATGTGACTTCATCTCAGGAAAAAAGACGAAGGAAATTAACTCTGAGATGACCCAGACATTTCAATTAGCAGACAAGGATTTGAGAGCAACTATTGTAACAACGATAAACCAACTACTAAGGCTTTCCTTGGCCTTAGAATGTTCCAGGAAAACATGTTTACAATGATGAAAAATATAGTTGATTTCAACAGAAAAATAGAAACTTTTTAAGGGACCAAATGGAAACTATAAAACTGAAAAACACAATATCTGAAATTAAAAAGGCAGCTTTGCAGGTACAACTTTCTTCCTCGGAAGAGTTCTCGCTCTTTTTATATAAAATAATCTTTTGTTTAGTCTCTCTGATAACTAACCTTACCTATCTAATTACTTGGTTCCTCCTGTCTTGAGTGTTCAGGGCCTGATTCTAGTATTTATGACTGGTATAATCTCTATGACTTGATTCCTGACTTAATTTTATGCCACTACCCTAATTAATACTTTTGTCTAATTTGACCTAACCCTGCATCACATCTGCAGTAGTTTTAAAACATGCCATGGGGCACCTGACTGGCTCAGTTGGTAGATCGTGTGACTCTTGATCTCGGGGTTGTTAAGTTTGAGCCCCATGTTGGGTGTAGAGATTATTTAAAAGTAAAATCTTCTTTAAAAAATCCAAATTTCATGACATTCCTTCCTCCAAAAAGTGGACCTTGATTCCCCTCCCTCGAGAGTGGACTGGACTTAACCATTTCTAATAAAAAGAATATGTCAAAAATGGCAGTGTGATTTCCAAGATAAGGTCATAGAAGGCATTGAAGCCTCTTCCTTTCTTTCTTGGGTCATTCAACCTGAGGGAACCCACATCATTAAGGCATTCAAACAACTCTATGGAGAGGTACACGTGGAAAGCAACTCAGTTCTACCAATAGCCAGCAAGAGGTCTTCTGCCAATAGTCATGTGTTATGGGTTAAATTGTGTCCCTCTCCCCCAAAAGATAAGTTGGAGTCTTAACCCCCAGTACCTAAAAATCTGCCCCTTATCTGTAGATAACTCTATAGGGTTTTTACAGCGGTAATCAAGTTACAACAAAGTCATTAAAGGTAGACTAAATCCAGTATGACTGGTGTCCTTATGAAAAAGGGAAATGTGGACCCAGAGACATGCACACAGGGAGAATGCCAAGTGGAAATGAAATCAGAGATCAGGACGGAGCAGGTACAAGCCACAGAAGATCAAAAACTGCCAGCAAACCACCAAAACCTAGGAGAGAGGCATGGAATAGATTCTCCCTCACAGCTCTCTGAAAGAACCACTCTGCCAACACTTTGATCTTGCACTTCTAGCCCCCAAGACCAGAGACAACACAATTCGGTTGCTCTAAATCACCCAGTCTGTGGCACTTTGTTACAACAGCAGCCCCAGGAAACTAACACATCATGTGAATGAACCACTTTAGAAGCAGATTATCTAGTCCTAGGGACAAGCTTTCAGATTACTGCAGCCTTAACCATTGATCTTGACCTCCGCTTCCTGAGACAACCCTAGTCAGAACTGAGACAGCCAAGTCACTACTGAATTCCTGACCCACAGAAATTATAAGATAACTGTTTGACGTTTTAACTACTGTTATGGACTAAATTGTGTCCTCCACCCTATATTCATATGTTAAAGCCCTAACCCCAAAGTGACTGTATTTGGAGACAGAGCTTTTACAGAGGTAATTAAGGTTCAATGAGATTGTTAGGATGGCACCCTAATCCAATATGACTGTTGTCCTTGTAAGAAGAGGAAGAAATACAAGGGATGGCCACACACAAAGAAAAGGCCATGTGAAGACACAGTCAGAAGGCCACCATCTGCAAGCCATGGAGCAGGGCCTCAAGAGAAACCAAACCTGCTGACATCTTGACCCAGACTTATTGCCTCCAGAACTAGAGAAAACAATTTTCTGTTGTTTAAGCCACTTGGTCCGTGGTATTTTGTTATGGCAGCCCCAGAAGAATAATGCAGCTGCTAAAATTTGGGGATAACTTGTCCCACAAGAATAGTTTACAAGATTCTTTCCCACACCAGCCCCCTAAACACACACATTTTCCATCTCCATTCACCACCCAAAATGGTCCCAACAGTCTAGCCCCAAAGTACACAAATTAGAAATGTCAGCAGTATTTTTTTGAACAGATTTGATGTTCTGAAACTCCATTCTCTCACAGATTGTGGAAAAGGCCCTGTGATAAATCCATCAAGTGACAAGCAATTCTCACCTTTAAGTGAAAATAATAAAGGATGACAATTAGCCTGTGCATGACCCTGTTCGATTTTAGACTACGACCATGACCAAGATCATAATAGAACTTTGAGAAGAAAAGAAGCTTATAATCCTAACCCAATGGAGAACTTCGGTCCATTGGAAATAACCACTACCTTCTCTCCGCTACTCTTAGCAGCTTGGTCCTCTGCTGTGGATGTTGAATTATATGAAACTGTTAACCCCTCAACCAACAAACACTTGCTCTTCCAGACCAGTGACTTGTCTCCATTAGATTTTTTAATTTATTACAGTTCCTAGCACAGAGCAAGCACTCAATAAATGTTTACAGAATGACTGGATCCAGAACTGCCCCCAAACCCTTTAATTCTACTGGAGGCAGTCCTATGCCAAGACTGTAAAAAGGCAGCACTGAGCTGTGAACCTTGCTCATTCATCTTATCCCCTCAGGAGAACTCCTTCTGCTGCAGCTCCTGACAAATTCAAAGTCTGGTCTGTTTGATTTCTCTGGCAATTTTTAGCTTCTTATTGGCAGGTAACCTCTCTCGAATTTAACTCTTGCCTGTCCCTTTACCATCACAGTGACCATTTTCTGCTTCACGTTTTCTGAACACAACCCTAAGGGCCCGTGCATTCCATTAGCCCTCCTCGTGGGCCAATTCTCAGCCTTCATACCTGGCCTAAATCTTTACCCCACTTATAATCAATCAGCACCCTTAACCATCCTACCTATTCAACTCCAGGGCTGAAAACCTGAATCTTATGACTTGATGGCTTTAAGTCTCTTTAGTTTGGGTTCCTGGAATTGTGTTCTACTGACTGGTAAGGGGGGAGGAGGGATTAGTTCTGCATTATTTTTAATGCGTATATAATAAATATTATAAGAGCCACAGACGTGTGCATGAATGTGGTTGCAAAAGCTAATCTTTTCAGTGTTTCCTTGGCCCCAAACTCCAAACTCCTTTCACCCTTTCCTACTATTAAAGGGAAGTTTAGGTTTGTGTTAAGTGTCAGAGGTGACCACACTTATTGGAGGCAAAAAAGAAGCTGGAGTATCCAGTAATATCAATATTTTTAGTTATATTTCATAATTAACCCTGACCTATACCTTTAGATGTATTTAGAGGTTCTTGAGCTAATTTCTGGAAACATTCAGGGGAAACTCTTTTTAAAATACACCATCTCAAGGAAGATCCTTAATGCATTCATGAATGAACTAAGGACACAATTTGCCTTAAAAAGTTCCCAAGCAGTTTCTCCAGCCAAAAACATTTGGAGGCTGAGTACTTAAGTAAAAACACTGTAACTATTCATAATAACAGCTAATATTTGGGACGCATGGGTGGCTCAGTTGGTTAAACAGCGTGGTCTTGATTTTGGCTCTGGTCATGATCTCACCATTCAGGAGATCAAGCCCCTCACAAGTCTCTGCTTTGACAGTGCATCCCCCAAAAAACACAGCTAACATTTATTGAGTGTTTTTACAATATGCAGGCTAATGTGCTCGTGTGCTTAATAGGGATGCTCGCATTTAATCCTGCCAACCGCCCCATGACAAAACTTAAGCACAAAAGAGTTACTTGTCCAAAGATACCCAGCTGGTAAATCATCAAGTGGAATTTAAACCACTTTAAGTTTCTGAATCCAGAACTCCACTGCCTCTTGGGTTTCTAGCAGCTTTACTAATAACATTCCCTTCTGGTATTTAGCTGTTGGCATAAAGTATTTCACTGGGTTATCTCATCCTTTTGTTGCCAGGACCTGGATAAGGATAGAAGTGTCTCTTGGACCAATTTATTCACGTCTAGAAGAGAGCCCTTTGACAGTGTGTCAACACTTATCCAGGAAGTACTCAATGTTTACTGAATGAATGAAGCCAGTTTGGAATTTGTTAAAAATAAATGACTCTTTTATAGCCATTTAAGAATTTAAAAAAGAGGGGCAGTCTCAAAATCGTCTCTCATTAAATGCTCACATTGAAAACTGTGCATTCCATTTTGGTGATTCGGGAAGGTGAAATCACAGAGATAACTGGGGGTGGAGCAGGGGCAGTGGAAGGTGGGGAGGATTATTCTGTAAGAAAAGAGGACAGAGTGCTAGACCCAAAGAGATAAATCTAAATCCTAAATCTAAACTAAGTCCATAATGAATGGTCAGAAAATCCAAGGGGAGGGAAAGACACCAAACTTCGAGGAGACCCTCGAAATACGTTTCAACATTCCACCCTCACTCTCAAATGTTCACATCTGAAAGTTACGTTGGAAATTACCTGGGTCGCCTTGGTGACTTCCCGAGATGGTGCCCATACTTATATAATGAAAGGTCAGTATGAAACGCAACAGCGTCCAGGGGCATGAAACGCGCCAGCTGCTCTGCCAGAGAAGGCCAGCCAGGTAACCACCAGCGCAGAAATGTGGGGTGCGTACCAGGCCCAACGGAGTTTAGGAAGCCCGCTGCAATGGATCAAAGCAGCCACCAGATGGTACTCCAGGCTTAGGATCGGGGTGGACTTCCGGCCCTGCCCACCTCCCCCTTCACCCCCACCAGCCCCTCAGCAAGCTCCCAGGAGGGCGTCCAGGCCAACCCCGCCGCTGTCTTGCGGTGACTCCCAGCTACGAGGTCAAGAGTCGGGCTCCCTTTGAATGGACTCAGGCACTGGCCCAGGGGTGCAAGTGCCTCGCGACAGGCCGTTACCCCGCCCGCCCCGCGCAGAGGGCGCTGACCCCAGGCGGGCCGGCGCGCGCGGCGGGCGGCCATAGGCTGCGGCGCTGGGCGGGAGGGGGCGAGGCAGGCCCGGGCGAGGTGGGACCTGCCCCGGCCCCCGCGGTGGGCGGCCGGAGCGCGTGGGGCCCGGGCCTGGGACAGGCAGCGGAGCCTGGATTGCGGTGCGCTGGGCCAGTCTGCCACCCGGCCCAGTCCCGTTAGGGACCCAGACGCTGAGCGCAGTCCCCAGCCGGGGAGTTTCAGCGGCGGGGGGACGACCCAGGTGGCGTTTCCGGAGTTGGAAGGCACTACCTGACGCGGCTATTTTGTTTTTCTAGTTTTCAGCTACCGAAGGTTGGGTATCGGACATGAATTACTCACGGTTCCTCACGGCCACGAGCACAGCGAGAAAGCCTTCTGCCATCCGAATCATGAGTGAGTCCTGGGCTGGCGCCTCTGCTCCGGGGCGGGGGGGGTCTCGCAGAGCCACTAACGTGGTGCCTAGGGTCCGCGCCAGTTGCACCTTTTCATTAAACTGTGAAAGCCTCTGTGAGCCAGGCTCTGCGTGCAAACCTGAAGCAGGCACAGACTTTGTTTTCGGAGAACTCGTGCTGGAACGGAAGGCACCGAATTGGTTATCTCTGCTCCAGTGTAGCAATAGAGAGAGGGGCACAGGCTGTTGTGGGACACGGCCGTGCAAGAGGGAGGGTGTGCTGTCTAGAAAGGCTCTTGCCGGCAACATGAGTAGATGTTGGTTTGGCACAATGTGCAGGTGTGTGCGGAGTTGGGAGGGTCTGGTAAATTGGAGAGAAAGGAGTGAGCCTCGAAGCTTGACAGGCCGGTAGGCGCTAAATGGAGGAGGGTTTTCTGTTATCATGGCCCATTGCTTACCTTCCTGATCCCTCCGCCTTCTTCGTTGGACATCTCCAGTCTTTAGTTCCTCCACCAGTGAGGCCGTCCAGAAGAAGTTATTTTATGTTCTTATTTTCGACTAGCATTCTATCACTAGAAATTGTTTAACTTTACAGTTTTATGGACTATAATGCAATACATCGAGCTATCTCTGTTTATGAAAATCTTCACTGAAAGTGTTTCTTCTTCTCTTCCAAATTTATCATAGCTGAGACATTGAGCAGGGCACCAAAATCGGTCATCTCCTTGGCTACTGGATCACCAAACCCCAACACCTTCCCTTTTAAGACTGCTGTTATCACCGTAGACAATGGAGAGCCCATCCAGTTTAATGAAGAGATGATGAAGAGAGCACTTCAGTATTCTCAGAGTGCTGGGTAGCTATCAATAGATAACATAATTTTGTTGGTTTATTTTCATGAGTAATATTCCAAGGCCCATTGATAAAGTAGTGTGTCTTTTTTAACTGGGTATTCAACAGGTAGGAAGGTTTGGGGTAGAATTTCCAAAGAATAATTAAGAGTAACAGATGCATTGAATGCTTAACACCCCCTCCGTGACTGCTCCTTGACTTTAAATGATGGGGAGACTCAGAGAAGGCTTCTAAGAGGAAGTACCTACCATTAGAGATGAAACTGAAAAAAAAGAGAGAGACAGAGAGAGAGAGCTAGAGGAAGAAACCAGTTGGGATAAAGGAGGAAAAGGATGATCCAGGAAGAAGCAATTTTAAGTCGGGGGGTAATTTTGTAATAATTAGATTCCCTTAATAGTTGCAGACACCTATGCAGATACTTAGCCTTCAATGCAGAGGTCTCTAATTTCTTAAAACAAAGTTGGAACATACACTTTATGATTTTTCTTAGCTGGTCTTCTTCCAATGATAAAGAGTAATTTATAGAGTGTCTACAAATTATACTTCATTAAATTTTCTTTGTTCTGTGATTAAAAAGGACACTTAAATATAGCACATTATGTAAACATGAATTATGTGTAATAGACACATAGGCTTTTCTTTCCATGATACAAAGAACTTGAAATTGAACTTCTAGGTAGCCTATGGAAAATTTCCTAGGATAACAAAGAATTGATGATGCAGTTAGTGCTCTAGTGTAAAAGAGACCAGGCTTTGGAATAAGAAAGATGGAGATTCATATCTTAGCTCATTTAATGTAAGCTGACTGACTTTATGTGAATTTATTAATCTCAGTCTGTTGCCTTCTCCTATAAATAGGGATATTAATATTAGCAAAAAGCATTTGAAGATTTTTAAATTGAATATATAAAGTGCATAATATAAAGCTACCATCTAATTCTTATCTACTATTATTACAGTTTTTAATACTATAAATTTGAAAATACATTTTATGCTGTAGAATCCCCGAGCTGTTGTCCTGGCTAAAACAGTTACAAGTAAAATTGCATAATCCTCCCACCATCAATTATCCAACCAGCCAAGGAAAAATGGACTTATGTGTAACATCTGGCAGCCAAGACGGCCTTTGTAAGGTAAGACTGAAAGGAAAGGGAACCCCACATTAAGAATCATATTTATGTTCAGTGCGCCTGGGTGGCTTCAGCTCAGTCATGATCTTGCAGTTTGTGGGTTCAGCTCAGTCATGATCTTGCAGTTTGTGGGTTCGAGCCCCACATCAGGCCCTGTGCTGACAGCTCAGAGCCTGGAGCCTGCTTCGGATTCTCTGTCTCCCTCTCTCTCTGCCCCTCGCCCACTCTCACTCTGTCTCTCTCTCTCAAAAATAAATATAATGTTTCTTTAATGTTAAGAAAAAAAATTTTTTTAAAAAGAAATATGTTCATAAATACACTCCTCTCTCCTAACCACAAGAGGATCATGTTTTATGAGTTACTGGTAGTCTATCTTTACCTAGAATTTTAAACATGGAATTTAAAGACATTCACTAACCTGGTTTTTCTTCAGTGTAGATCATATGGTTAATAACCCATAGCCAGGAGTCATTAAAACAAGATTCCCATGAAGGGAATACTCAACTCCTACCAGAAGCTTAGTGAGCACTGCTTAATTCATTTGGCTCAAAGACTCAGGTTACATTTTGATTTATGTAGTTATGAAATTTCAATATGATTTTTAAATTATTTAGAGGGGATATCCTGATAGTCCTGAAGTGAAATGTAAATATTTTGCATGGCTGCTTATATAATCATCTGTGTTCACAACTGCTTACATCTGGACTTCTTGGATGTGTGCTTCCCTAGATCTCTATGTATGTCTGTCTCTGACTTATTTCTGGGTTAATTCTCGTGTTATCTCTCTCTCTGTGTGTCTCTCTTTCTCAGTTATTCCATCTGCCTCTCTCCTGGATTATAGGAAGTCTATAACCACCATTGGGGGATTTTCATAATAAAGAGACTGTACCTATGGTTCTCGATTTCATCTGTTTTTTTTTCTTTTCTTTTTCATGAATAATTAGTCCTAAAGATTCTCTACATTCAGTCTTCATATCTAGATTAAAAAGTGCTCTTACTTATCTTAAACCATAGTAGCTTTGTTTTTCTTCTTATGAAAATGTGAAAGCTGTAATCTAGTTAGCTTTAATGAATTTAAAAAAAAAATTTTTAACATTTATCTATTTTCAAGAGACAGAGAGCAAGGGGGGAGGGGCAGAGAGACAGGGAGACACAGAATCCAAAGCAGGGTCCAGACTCTGATCTGTCAGCGCAGAGCCGGATGTGAGGCTCAAACCCACTAACTGTGGGATCATGACCTGAGCTGAAGACGGATGCCCAACCAACTGAGCCACCCAGGTGCCTCAGCTTTAATGAATTTTAATTAAATTATTATTACAGCATGATGTATTGAAGTAATAAGAATATAATTTTTCCTCCCTATTTTTTTATTTAATTGGGGGAAAAGGAAGATTAGCTACCGTTTGAGTGTTTGCTTGAAGAGAAACAATTGTGATTCCATAGACTAATATGAAAAAAGGTCTTTTCAGTTAAATTCTTAGGAAGGTATACTATGAACCTTTTTTTTCCCAGAAAGATGCTCAAGACAATTTCTTTATCTGTCACAATATCCATCATATCAAAGGAAGATAGCATAGATGATCAAATACATCAATAACTCACTCATTTACACACACGTTATTATAGAGGCCTTAGTGGGAATCTGGTTTACTATTCCTTCCACTTTGTTCTCCAAGATAGATATCATTTTAGTCACCTGTGTGTCTGTCTGCATCTATTAAACAGTGCCACCAGATAATAAACAGCCCTTCTTTTCATTTAGGTTATTTGATATCCTCATGTCCCCTAATGGACATAGAAAATGTATATAATTAGGTTTTCATTTGACCTATTGACAATGGACATGCCACCCAAGTAATTTGTTTAGTCCTAGGATGTCCTGTAAAGCTGAATCACTTGGAAACTTTCTGGAGGTGGATACTGTTTGTCATATAAGGCCAAAACCTCATAAGGAAAAAGGAAAGAGAACATCCTGGGCAAAATCAGGAAACAAAAGTCAAATTGTCTATCTCAGTTGATAATGGCCATACTGTTTGTCATGAGATATAGGTTTAAGATGAGGAAGGAGAGGCTTGAACCAAGGATTGTGACACACCACAAGGAAAGAAAAGATGATTCCACAAGTTATGTAAGATTTAGTCATAAAAGACCCCCTTTGATTTAGGCTAGAAGTATCTATTGTCTAGGTCATATTGTCTGCAAAATCTCCTAAAATTTGTCAAGCCTGTCTTACCTGACCTCTAAATATCCTTTAACATTGTTGATCTTCCCATCCTTTCTGAAACACTCTTCTCTGATTCTCTCAACACCTCACTGGCCCAATTGTCCTGCCTTCTTTGCAGTGTCCCCTTCTACATATCCATCATTTATTAGACTTCAAGGCTCAGTCCTCAAACTTCTTCTCCCCTCAGTCCATATACTTTCCCTGGGTACCTCCATTCACACCCTTGTGCTCATCATAGCTAGTAACTTACACGTTCCTTCCAAATCCATGTTATCCATCTGTCCACTTGGAACTGTGACAGAATGTTTCAAAGGCATCTCAAACCAGAACATACTCATCACCTTGTCCCCCAGAGATGGACAACTTTGTGGTTCTGTTTATCAGTGAATAGCATCACTCCCTCCAGGAGTCAGTCTTCATGGTTCCCCTTCCTCATTCTTCTATAATCCATAATTGTGTTCTCTTGGCATGGATTTTCTAAATACCTCTTCAGTTTTCCTCTCCAATTCCATTGTCACTGTTGGTCAGGCTATATCTGCATCTTTCTCCAGAACTACAGCAAAAACGTTCCAGAGAATCCCAAAATTTCCCAAACGTTCCACATGTGTTCTCACTCATCTTTTATTCTTTCATATTGTTGCCAGAAATATCTTCCCAATATGCATATCTGATAATGTGACTCCTCCTTCCCAGCCTCTACCTAAAATTCTTACTGGCCTCATGTGGCTTGAATGCCAACGTGGTATTTCTCTGCCTACTTCTATCAGATCTCACGCCACCTTCCTCTTTACGTCCCACTTTAAGCCACAGACTTCTTTCAGTTTCTCAAAATGTACCTATTGTAATCCCCTATACCATCTCATCACTTCCTCAAGGAAGACTTCCCTGAATGCCTGGAATTCCCGGATTGTCCAAGTCCTCTTTCAGTGAGCCCTTATAGCATTGTGCATCTATAGTTCATAGAACTCACCATTGTTTTTAAGTATACATTTATTTAGTTATTTGGTTAGCATCTAGCTTTCCCATTGGACTAGTACCTCCATGAGGATAAGAACCTTGTTGCTCTGCTCATCATTTTGTCTCCATACCATACGCTGGGTTGGCTTAGAGTAAATATTTAGTATATTTTCAAAGAAGGAATAAAAGGAATAAATGAATTTTAGAGTCAAGCTAGTTATCTTACCCTAAAACAGAGGTTGGAAAACTATGCACAGCTTGAAAAACCAAATCTAGGCTTCATCTGACTTTATAAATAGAGTTTTGTTGGAACTCAGCCACACCTATTGGTTTACGTATTGTCTTTGGCTGCTTTCTCACTATAGAGGCAGAGATAAATAGTTGTAATGGAGATATTATGGCCCCACAAAATATGTACCATCCCGCACTTTACAGAAAATTTGCCAACTCCTACTGTAGAATCCTAATAAGCTCAAAAAAAAAAAAGGGCTCTAAGAATTGAAACAATACTATCCAACCTAACCTATGCTTCTTTTGTTAGGTGTTTGAAATGATCATTAATCCTGGAGATAATGTCCTCCTTAATGAACCTGTTTACTCAGGAACACTTCAAGCTGTGAGTACACATTTTTATAAAAGGCAACTCTCTTTCTTATAATACATAAGAAGAAAACATTGTACCTTTGGAATTATCTGTCCACTGAAAAATAAGACAGGAGAATCTTAAATGATATATGTAAAATATGTTAAGCGTACCCTCCACTTTGTACATTTCTTTTTACAAAATCTAAATATGTAGATGCTAAAATTAGGTTGTGCAAAATCACGTCCAGCTTTCTTCATGTTTCACTTGAAATGCAACTTCATTTACAAAACCGTATCTTTCCATTACCATCTTTTATTACCGTATGCCTAAGTATAATCATGTTGTATGTCAATTTAATATAACGGTAAGCCAATATGGTATAATTAGGACTTTCCACTCTAGCATTAAATTAATGGGACTATAATATCCAGAATGAGGAAGCTGGTCATCTGGCTGTACTATGCACTAATCAGAACACACCATTGAGAATTAGGTTTGTTTGGGGCACAATACTTTAGGATAGCCATGGATTGACTTCTGCATGTCCTCAGGTTAACAGAACTGGAATGAAAGGGTGGAAAATACAGGGAAGCTATTTCAACTCAATGTAATAACTTCCTAGCCATGAGCCTCACCTGGCTCCTGACTGCCTAGGGAGGTAAGGTACTTATTGCCCATCACTGAAGATTTTCAAAGTTACTCTGAACTGTCATTTAACACAAGTGTTAGAAAAGTAACTCTAGCTTAAAATAGGGAAATGAATGAGATGACCTTTATGCTCTGTTGATTCTAATATCATGGATTCTCTCTTTTTCGAGTTTAATACCGTATTTAAAATTAATACATAAAACAACAATATAGTGTTAATGAAAGGCATATTTTCTCAAAACTTCTAAGTAGGGATAAAATTGATATTATAAAAAATGCTTTTCCTATGAACAACCTGAAAAGGAAATTAAGAAAATAATTCCATTTATAATAATAGCCAAAAGAATAAATATCTGAAATTAAATCTAACAAAGGGAGCAAAAGACTGGCACCTATAAACTATAAAACACTGTTGAAAGAAATTAAAGAAGATCCAAATAAATGGAAATACATCACCTATTCATCAATTGGAAGACTTAATACTGTTTAGATGTCAGTAATACCAAAGCAAACTATAGATTCAACATAGTCCCTATCAAATTCCAGTAGCCTTTTTTGCAGAAATAGAAAAGCCAATTCTTAAAATCATATGGGATTGGAAGGAACCCAAATGGCCAAAACAATCTTAAAAAAGAACAAAGTTGGAGGATTCCCACTTCCTGATTTCAAAACCAACTTCAAAGCAACAGTAATCAAAATAGTGTGGTAACGGTATAGGGATAGACATATAGACCAATGGAATAGAATTGAGTCCAGAAATAAACCCACACATCTATGGTCAATTTATTTCGGTAAGGGTACCAAACCATTCAATAGAGAAAGAATAGTCTCTTCAGCATATCATGCTGAGACAACTGGATTTCCACATGGAAAAACAGAAATTGGACCCTGACCTCACACCTTATAAAAATTTAACTCAAAATGTATCAAAGACCTAAGTGGAAGAGCTAAAACTATAAAATCTTAGGAGAAAACATACAGGCAAATCTTCATGACCTTTGGTATGGCACTAAATTCTTAGATATGATACCAAAAACGTAGTCAAAAAGAACAAAAAATAGATAAATTGGACTTAATCAAAAATTAAAAACTTGTGGGGTACCTGGGTGGCTCAGTCAGTTAAGCATCCACCTTCGGCTCAGGTCACAATCTCATGGTTCATGGGTTCGAGCCCCATGTTGGGCTCTGCTGACAGCACAGAGCCTGAAGCCTGCTTTGGATTTTGTGTCTCTCTGTCTCTCTGCTCCTCCCCTGCTTGTGCTCTGTCTCTCTCTCTCTCTCAAAAATAAACATTAAAAAAAAATGTTTTTAATTAAAAGCTTTTGTGTATCAAAGGACATTATGAAGAAAGTGACAAGATAGCCTACAGAATGGGAGAAAATATTTGCAAATCATATATCTGATAAGGACTTAATATCCAGAATATATAAAGACCTCCTGCAACTCAACAACAAAAAAACAAATAACCTAATTTAAAAATGAACAAAGGACTTAAATAGACATCTCTCCAAAGAAGATATACAAGTAGCCAATAAGCACGTGAGAAGTTGCCCACCCTCATTAGTCATTAGAGAAATAGAAATCAAAAACATAGGGAGATACTACCTCACACCTACTAGGACAACTTTTTTTTAATGTAAAATAACAAGTATTGTTGAATATGTGGAGAGATTGGAACCCTTGTACATTGCTTGTGGAAATGTAAATTGGTACAGCCACTGTGGAAAAGTTTGTCAGTTTCTCAAAAAATTAAACGTGGAATTACCATGTGATTGATTAGTTCAAGTCCAAGTATGTACCCAAAAGAACTGAAAACTGGAGCTCAGATAATTGTACACAAATGTTCAGTGCAGCATTATCCATAATGGCAAAAAGGTAGAAGCAACTCAACTGTACATCAACAAGTGAATGGATAAAGTGTGGCATATACATATGATAGAATATTAGTCAGCCATAAAAAGGAACAAAGTTTTAACACATGCTACAAAATGGATAAAACTTGAGAACATTATGCCAACTGAAAGAAGCCAGAGACAAAAGGACAAATATTGTATTACTCTGCTTATATGTTTCTTATATCTAAAATAGGTGGATTTGCAGACACAGAAAGTTAGTGGTTAGCAGGGCCTGGGGATAGGGAGGAATGGAGAGTGACTGATTAATGAGTACAGAGTTTCTGTTTGGAATGATGAAAAAGTTGGGAAATCAATAGTGATGATGGATGTACACATTGTGAATGTGATTAATGCCATGAATTGCACACTTAAATATGGCAAAATTTTTGTTGCATACCTATTTACCACGATAAAAACTAAAGTAAAATAATTGCTTTTTCTTAATTACTGGATACTAATTAATAATTACTAAACTCCTTATATAATGCTCATGAATGTAAAACCAATGTCTACGTAAACACATGCACAAATGTTTTCACCTACCCAAGCAGAAACTGTGTGCCACACTGAGGAAATGTGCAAGTAAGCAATATGTATTTATTTCATGGCCCAATATTAATTTGTTTTATTCATGGTAGATGTGCTTTCTTAGACTAAGAATTTTTAGATTTGTCATAAATTTGTCTGGATTATTCCCACTTAGTACATAATTCCACATTTGACTGCTAAGAGTGTTTGCTTATCCTTTGGAAAACTTTATTTTCTGAGAACCTCACTAAATTATTGTTATTTCCTAAGTTTCAGGTTTTTTTTATATTCATCCAGGAATAAGACTCCACAAGATTTTTATAAAATTAGGTCTATAAGCAAGGCCGTTACTCGCCATCTCAGGCTTAGCAGTTGGTGAAATGTGAAATACTTGCACATACCCTGGTAAACTGCTGCCCTCCCTGTACCTCCTCATGCCCATCACTACCCTGGCTCCCCTGGCCCCTCCCCTAAGACCACCCTTAACTTCCCATCATACAGAATTAATGCAGGGGGCCTCCAGGACTCTATTCCAGTCAGATACTGTTTCTGATGTTCCCATGCTATATCACCTGTTAAATATTTTGAATATCACCTTTGCTAGTAACTATTTAAGGTATTAGCATAACAGATGCTTTCTGTTTAACTTGCTTTGTCAAAAAAAAAGCATTCATTAATAAACCTCTACTTTATGAATCAGTTCTAACTATAATTATAAAGATAATTCTGTCAGAAGAGGCTAGGTTATGCTGCATAATGAATGACCCCAATCGCATTGGCTTATGGCTAGAGAGGTTTATTTCGCTTATATATTCCATGTCCACCGAAAGGCAGCTGCAGCTCTGTTCGATGTCATCTCCATCCAAAGCCCCAAGCTGACAGAAGCAGTCTCTATCTGGGACACTCCCAGTTTCAGAGCAAGGGGAAAAGAGAAATAAAGAACCACAAGCTGGGATTTTAAAGCTTCTGCTTGGAAGAAACATACATCATTTCTGCTCACAATTTATCAGCCAGAGCAAGACATAGGACTGGTCAATCCTGACACAGAAGAGCAAGGAAGTATACTCCTTCCTGTGGAAACTGGCAGGAGTTTTTGTCGAACAATAATGGAATCTACCCCAGGGCAACGATAAAATGAGAATATACAACATCAACCTTTGCAGCATAGAGCTGAGTGCAGGTTTATATGTTTAAGGGTCTAAATGGTAACATTCTTGGTTAGTATAAGAAGAACCATTGATGACACATTTTGTAATCATGTCTGAACTTGGGCTTTCCTTTTTTTTGTGCTCAACAGCTAATGCCACTGGGCTGCAACATTATTAATGTTTCCAGTGATGAATATGGTATTATTCCAGGCTCCCTCAAAGAAGTACTTTCCAAATGGAAACCAGAAGACTCAAAAAACCCCAAGAGAAACACCCCCAAATTTCTTTACACTGTCCCAAACGGCAACAACCCTACTGGAAACTCATTAACAACTAACCGCAAGAAGGAAATCTATGAGGTATTTTAAAAGAAGGTGTATGTGGCCATGTTCTTGTTTATTTTCAACGTTTGAGAAGAGTACTGTGCAAGCTCTCTTATTAGCCTCTTGCTTACAAGGAAAATAGCTTTTAATAAAAGGAAGTCCTCTATGCCAAGGGCTCTAATAAATTTAAACACAAGAAATTACTCCATCCTTTGTTAACTATGAGATTTTTCTTTTCCTTTAATAGATTATTTTCATATAAAAGGAAATAGTATTTTTGACCTGATATTAAATTTTAGGAAGTTATTTAATATTTGACCGCAAGTTTGATTTTCATTATTTTATATTTATATTTTCAACTTGTCAATTTTCTTTCCTACTCCTTATCATTTCAGGTTACAAAGAAATTCTTTAAAAATAAAAGGAATGCTCCTTTTGTAAAGTCTCCTTTAGGTACCAGACTATGATGCCTAAGCTTCCACTATAAACATTTTTTTAAAAAATCAACCACAGGGGTGCCTGGGTGGCTCAGTCAGTTAAGTGTCCAACTTCGGCTCAGGTCATGATCTCCTGGTTCATAGTTCAAGCCCCACGTCAGGCTCTGTACTGACAGCTCAGAGCCTGGAGCCTACTTCAGATTCTGTGTCTCCCTCTCTCTCTGCCCCTTCCCTAATCTCTCTCTCTCTCTCTCTCAAAAATAAATAAACATTAAAAAAAATTTTTTTTAGGGGTGTCTGGTGGTGGCTCAGTCGGTTAAGCATCTGACTTCGGCTCAGGTCATAATCTCGCAGTTTGTGAGTTCATGCCCCGCGTAGGGCTCTGTGCAACAGCTCAGAGCCTGGAGCCTCCTTCAGATTCTGTGTCTCCTCCTCTCTCTGCCCCTCCCATGCTTATGCTCTGTCTCTCTCTGTCTCTCAATAATAAATAAATGTTAAAAAAATTTTTTTAATAAATAAAAATTTTAAAAAATTTTAAATATCACACACATACCTAGCTATACAAAAATCTTTGAAAAATAAGAGAAGTATGCCTTTTGTAAAGTCTCTTTTATGTACCTGATGATGTTCCCTAGGTTTTTAGCTACAAATAGCTTTTATTTATTTATTTATAATTTTTTTTAATGTTTATTTATTTTTGACAGAGAGAGAAACAGAGCATGAGTAGGGGACGGGCAGAGAGAGAGGAAGACAGAATCTGAAACAGCCTCCAGGCTCTGAGCTGTCAGCACAGAGCTGGACGCGGGGCTTGAACTCACAGACCACGAGATCATGACCTGAGCTGAAGTTGGATGCTCAACCGACTGAGCCACCCAGGTGTCCCAGCTAATAAGTTCCAAAAAAGGGGTACCAGGGTGGCTCAGTTGGCTAAGTGTCTGACTTTGGCTCAGGTCATGATTTCACATTTCATGGGTTTGAGCCCTACATCAGGCTCTGTGCTAACAGCTCAGAGTCTGGAGCCTGTTTCGCATTCTGTGTGTCCCTCTCTCTCTGCTCCTCCCCAGCTCATGCTCTGTCTCTCTGTCTCAAAAATAAAAATAAATGTAAAAAAAAATGTTTTTAAATAAGTACCAAAGTCATGTTAAACTGTATAGACTGTACAGTGGAATCATAAAGAAAGCTTTCAAACAGTTTCTTTCACTCATTTATATATATATTTTTTGAAGTATTGTCTTATTTTTCACGCATTCCACAGTTCTGTCCTGAGTTCTCTTCTTATTTACGTATTACTCCCAGATAGTCTCATCCAGTTGTATGGCTGTAAATTTCATTCTATATCATAGAAACGCCTTTCCCCTGAACGCCAGACTTCTGTATCCAACTTCTCCATCCAATTTATGTTTCCAACATCCAACATAAGTGTCTAATAGGCATTTCCAACCTACCATGACCTAATAGAACTCTTGATTTAGTGCAGCCACACCCCAACCTCCAAGTCACACCCCTAACATTCTCCATCTCCATAAATAGTGCCACCATAAACAATCACCTTTTATTCTTCTCTTTCCCTTCTCTCCTCTCCCAACTGTGGACTCCACCACCAAATGGATCCAAATCCACCTGTTTCTCTCTTCTCCCCTTAGTCCCACCATCTTCCCAGCCACCACCTTCCCTCACTGGTCTGCTAGTATGGTTTCCTCACTGGACCCCTGCTGCATTCCAGTTTTGATCCTCAACCAATTATTTTTCACACAGCAACCAGGCATATATGTCGTTCCCCTGCTGAAATATAAATGTAAAGCCAGTCTCATGGTCTTCCTGTTTACAGTCCTCTTGTGACTTCCCCTTGCAATTAAAATAAAATCCAAATTCCTTCACCTGCCTCCCAAAGCTATGTGACCTGGTAGTCTCTTCTCAGGCCTTGTCATTTATTATCACCTTCTTGCTGCAGCCCCCTGGCTTTCTTTCCATCCCTTAAACATGTCAAGGTTTTTTTTTCTCCCCCCCCCCCCCCACCCAAGGGCTTTTGGTCTCACTCATCCCTCAGCTTAGAATCTTCCTTGATATTTGCACAACTGGCTCCATCCTGTGATTCTGAGCTCTTGCACAACCTTGTCAGGACAGGCTTCCCAATAATTCACTCTGAAATAGCTACCCTATCTCTCTCTCTTACTTTCTCTTTCTCTCTCTCTCTCTGCCCCCACCCCCCACTCAATATCACCCTGATTAATGTTCTCCCTAGCCCCTAAAACCTCTCATCTGTATTTCTTCTCTTCGTTATCCATGGTCTTATGTATATCATCTTTCCCAGAACTTGGAATGTAAGTTCCATGTGAACGAGAGGCCTCAGTGCCTTGTTCATCCCTCTATCTTCATTATCTACAACAATAAGTACTCAGTAGTTTCTTGGATGGATGGATGGATGGATGGATGGATGGATGGATGGATACAAAGAATTATGATTCCAGTCAGCTTAGACAGTTCTTAAGAATTAAATATATGACTTTAACCTTTTTTAGCTTGCAAGAAAATATGATTTCCTCATAATAGAAGATGATCCTTACTATTTTCTCCAGTTCAACAAGGTAAGTGGTGATATGAATTTATTTCACAATTGGAAGGTAAGTTGTAGGTTATTACACTGATTTAATTTTAGCCTGGCTGCTGAGTCAGAGCTAATCTATCTTTATGTGGAAATTAAATAAAATTATTAGTAATTTGCTACCACTTCAATCTTAAATCTTTCAGTTTTATCACAGAATTGGTATCTCTCGTGTCTGGCATTACTGCTTTTTCCAGAAATAGGCTTACCTTTAAAATAGTAGCTAGGTCTCTATACCACGCATTTGGCAACAGTAAATCAGGGCTGATGGTCTTCTTGAACTCCAAATTCTAGTTCATAGATTTTTAAACATCATACAAGGGATATGAGGTAGGTTTCATTTGGGATATGAACTAGTTTCTTGGCAGTGGCTGACTAGAATGATGTCTGCAAAGGATTGGGAAGCTGCACCCACACTGAAAGAGAAAGAGGGTCATGCCCAGTTAGTGATGTCCATTATGGACATAGGAAAAGGCATTACTGGCAGCATGCCACATATTTTCCATCCCTGTCCTGAAGGCCTGGATTCTACCTGCAGAATAATGGGTTTTTAGATTCTTTTCTACTATATATGCATGCCACTTTTCATGATCATGCTCTCCTAATAGATAGCAGCGGTGGTACAGATTCCCAGTGCCTGATTCTTCAAAATCAAACACTATATTTGCTCTCATGTCTGCAGAGAACATATACTTGCATTCAATGCTCCCTTAAAATCTGCTGGAAAGAAACCAAAACTCTTGATTTTTCCATATAGCTTGCTGAATACCACATCTACCTACCTATTCTTTACCCTCAACATGACTGGGCCCCTTTTCTTGTATGCATCTACAGTGAAGTCAATGTTGCAGATTGACTAAATTTCTCAACTTGTTTTATCTCGCTAGCTGTTCTAAGGATCATTCTCTCTCTAGATAATCCTGACTGCTGCTGGCCCTCTTCATTTTGATCTAATCCAGACAAATTTTTCTTGAATCCTTCCTCAAAATCTGCTGATCCTGGACGTCAACCTTTGAGGCTAGGAGGGCCTATTTGAGGTGTCCCTAAATTCATAATAATAGCATCTTAAGCAAATGAATAAACCCTTCTGTGTGTTTCTGGCAGAAAAGCCATGAAGAAAGACAGGTACTAATAAAAGAACATGCATCTCTGTTTCTTATTCCATTTTAAAGGGTTGAGATTAAGGTAACAGAAAAGATGGCTGTGTTCCTATCCAAACCTATGCCCTTTCCATTCTCTACACAAAATAATTATACAGTCACTAACAGAGTTCTCAAGCTAACAATATATATTTTTTCCATTTCAAGTCCTGGGCACCAACATTTCTTTCCATGGACGTTGATGGGCGTGTCATCAGAGCTGACTCTTTTTCAAAAGTCCTCTCCTCTGGGTAAGCCCTTGTGTCTCAACTTATGGCCAGATCTAAAAAAGATAGACTGTACCTGAGTGTCTTTTAGTCCAAATAATTCTCATTTGAGATACTTGTATTCCCCTTACCTTAAAGCATCAGTTTGATTATTAATATATGCCTTTTCTTTCTTTATTCATCTCCAGAAATCAAAGGTATGTGGGCATTAATCTAAAGTTGTAGTGGGACTGGTCAGGTTTTGGGTTTCACATATGAAAGAACACACTTCAAAATACTTGGTCAGATTTGCATTGTATCTTTAATGTAGTCTTAAATTTGTATTTTAAATAACAAGTAGTTAGTTTCATTAGAACGTTTTCGTGGTCTAGGCCCATTTGTCCCCAGGTTACAACTGTCTTCCTAATGAAGGCAGTAAAATCACATGTAATATTTGTTAATACAGGATGGATATTGCACCTTTTCTCTTTTTGTGCAGGTTGAGACTAGGGTTTATAACTGGTCCAAAACCCTTGATAGAGAGAGTTGTCTTACACACACAAGTTTCAACTATGCACCCCAGCACTTTTACACAGGTAAGAACAATTTCAGAAATAGGTTTTTTTTTTTTTTTAAGCAATCAGAATAGAAAATAGATATTAGCAAGTAAGACTGAGTTAAGGTGGCAGGGAGTAAGTCACTGATACTGAATCTCTAGTTCCAATATGGACTGAATTAGAAGATCAGATACCACAGATGTTTACTCTAAAAGGCAAATCAGGAGTGCCTGGGTGTCTCAGTCAGTTTAGTGTCCAACTCTTGCTCTTGGCTCAGGTCATGATCTCTTAGTTAGTGGGTTCAAGCCCCATGTCGGGCTCTGCACTGACAGGGTGGAGCCTGCTTGGAATTCTCTCTGCCTCTACCCCACTCATGTACTATCTCTCTCTCTCAAAATAAATAAACTTTCAAAAAATGTTTTTAATAAATAAAAGGCAAATAAGAATTGAATTGACCTGGTGTTTGCAGTGTAGACCAAACTCCTTGCAGGTCATGGTGTCTTAGTCATCTTGTTTCCCTAGCATCTATCCCAGGAACGCCATAAAAACTTTGTTGAACTTGAAGAAAATGGAAGTGGCCTTACTGAAGTAATATAACTTTAGCTTCATTGTCTTGGAATCCATATTGAGCACAAGGATTCCAGACCTATTTAGGAACTGCTTGTTTGCCTTCATTGCACACGTGCTAACCTCCCCTAAAGACACTGGTTGTAATGCATTTTAGTTTAATAATAAAGTAAAATTTATTTTGGAGAATGTATAAATTTCCTCACAAGCTTTGAGAAATTGTTGGATCCATCCCTAATGCAATCTTTAGAATCAGTACTTAATCTTAGGTAGAATTGCTACCTAAGAACTCAAAATGAATAGAATGGTATACTAAGACCAGGACGCTTGTTTGATATTGTACATTCCATAAAGAACATATCGCCATTTTTATCAAGTTGGGGTTTTTTCCCATATTTTTTGTCCGTGTTATCAACAAAACTTCACTATCCATCTATGGCATTAAAGCTTTCATATTATATAGAAAAATCACTGAGAACCTTATATAACTATATATCTACTATATATTTTTTATATTTAGAGAAGCAATATAGTATGGTAATTAATGGCATGGATCTGGAGCTAGACTGCCTGACTTGAATCCAGGCTGTGTCTGTGACCAGCTGTGTGACCCCAGGAAAGTTCACCTAACCCTTGGGCCTTGGTTTCCTCACCAGTAAAGTAGAAATAATAGCCTAATTGGGGTATTATGAAGATTAAATTATCTACATATGTAAATATATTGTAATAGTTTCTGGCACATAGCAATATAAATATTTGTTATTGTCATTGTTATTAATTCAAATTTATTTTATTATTTTCTTCTTTTTTAAGCTTTATTTATTTTTGAGGGAGAGACAGAGCATGAGTGGGGGAGGAGCAGAGAGAGGGAGATGCAGAATCTGAAGCAGGCTCCAGGCTCTGAGTTGTCAGCACAGAGCTCGACGTAGGGCTCGAACTCACAAACGAACTCATGAACCTGAGCCGAAGTCGGACGCTTAACCGACTGAGCCACCCAGGCGCCCCTAATTTACATTTATTTTAAATCACTATGTAAAGCTGGTTCAGCTTGTTATATTTTTTTGTGGTTTACAGGTAATCAAGAGTGATTTGCTTTGATGTCACTTTTTAGAGGGTGAACCATGACATTTGTTGTCTTATCTCTTTTAGCTTCTAGTATCACAGCTTCTACACCAATGGGGAGAAGAAGGTTTCCTGGCTCATGTAGAGAGGTATTGCAATTTAGGTTCCAAATTTTACATAGAAATGTAATTCTTTTTATTCATTTTCATTTTTGAATTATTCCAAAATAACGGGAGAAAAATGCAATGGTACAAAGCTTACCAGCAGACAGGTAAACAAACATGCTGTGTTCCCATTTCAAGTATTCAACATTTTAAACAAGGTGGAAAACAGATTCCTATAGACTGGACTCCAGAGCCTTTGGGTTTCTTCAATCAAGCATGTATTTAACACATGCTTTTCATTGTTTCTTCCAGGGTTACTGATTTCTATAGGAAGCAGAAGGATGCATTACTGGCAGCTGCAGACAAATGGTTAAGTGGTGAGTGGAACATATATCCTGTCCTGTGATAGACACTAGCATTTTTATGAGTGGGGAATAAACACCACATAGTGACTGATAATAAGCCTGGGAGAAAAGAAACAAGAGTCCAGAAGTATTCTTGCCAAGAAATGGTGCCCTGTAAGTAGTCTCAAAAGTAACAATCTCCAAACCCTGGCACTGTTCTACCTATCTCTACATTACCTGTCCGCTGCAAAGAGCTTGTGTTTTAAAGGGAGAAAAAAGGACCTTTTAGTCTAAAAACCCATTAGCAATAACTTAAAGCTAAATGATGCCAATACTCAAAAGGTTTTAGAGTTACTTCAAAATTTCCCGCAAACAGCTGAGGAACTGTCAAACAACAGTATACTCCTTTTCTAATCAGACTGTATAAAAACAAAACAGTACATTCTAAGGCAGTTCTCTCATTACAGATTACTTGCATTCTAATCATTAACCTCATTTATCTAATATTGTCTATTGCTAATGTGATTGCAGGATGGTTTAGATTTAATTTTCTACTAATGAATTACATGGTTTTAATTACATCATTAAAAAAGCCTTCAGTATGATTAACAGTAAACAAAAAAAAAAAAACAGTTCCTTATTTCCATCATATCTTGTTTCTTGTAAGCTCTTGGCAAATACAGAATTGTCTTTTTGATAAGAGTACTATCCTACCACTTTGTATAATGGAGTTAAAGAAAAGGTTTGATTCAAAAGCGACTTTTAAAAAAAGATAATTAAAATCAAAATAATTATCCTTCCTTCTTGGTTTCTCTATCCTAATACTCAATGAAACTTAAAGCCTACAAATGCATGTGGGTCTTGAATTTCAGGAACTTCTTTTCATAATTAATTACATTCTGATAAAAACTCTAATCCATTGGACTTCAAAACTATTACATAAAAGATAGGATTTATTGAAGCACTGGAATAATGTAGGAGTTAAGGAATCTCCTAAATTTGAAAGAGCCACATTTGGCTTCTGCATGGTTCTAATTAGGGAAGTAGACATAGGCCATAGACTCCTCACACAACCCTAAGACTGACTACAATTAGAAATATATACTCGTGTATATATCTCCCTCTCTACCTTCACCACCTCTCTTATTTGTGAAATAAACTCAGAACATCAATTGTCAGGACTCATAAAATTCTATGTTTTAAAAATGCTATCTCTGAAGGAACATTTTTAGAAATACTAGTTGACAGTTACTGCGATTGCATCATTAAGTAACAGATTTGACATCATCAAAACTGGCTTTAGCAGATATTTATTCTCTTCTTTGGTTTGTAGGTTTGGCAGAATGGCATGTTCCTACTGCTGGAATGTTTTTATGGCTTAAAATTAAGGGCATTTATGATGTAAAACAACTGATTGAAGAAAAAGCCATTAAGAAAGAGGTAAAAGGGGGAAAGAGTTGTACTTTTTCTTTAACATGACTTCTTACTTAAAATAAAAGTTGCCCTCCACTCCAACCCATAATATTTTAATATCAGATGTTACCTCCTATCTCTAGATCTCATGTCTCTAGTAATACTATTAAAACCATAATAGATTGTTGAGTCACATAATTATTCTTCTGGTCTACATTAATAATAATATGGTCATCCCAGCCACTGGTTAGTTTAGTAGCTAAGAGCAGAGGGTTTTTTTTTTCCTTATTAAGAAAGTAAAGCACACTCATGGCAGCAAACTTGGAAAATACGTAAAAGAATAATGAAAATTTTTTAAATAGCTTACCCCAATTTTGTGACCATTTGTAATATATTTTCTTGAAGGGCTTGTCTAAATCTAGTATTTTGGCTGTGCAATTATTTTCCATTGTCAAAATTACACAGAAAAGTTTGTATCTTGTTATTTCCACTTAAAATCAGACTATAAGGACTTCTAGGTTTTTTGTTTTTTGGGGTTTTTTTTCTCATTTTGTACTTAAATCTACTTAGTTATCATTCGGGGGCATTGATTAAGGTGAAAAATCTAAATATTTTCAAAATTGTTACCTAATAAGATATCTTTTCTCCGTGAATTAATTCTTTTATCACATTTGCCAGTCTTTGTAAACACTAAGATCTGTTTCTAGGATCACTTTTGTCTTGAAGCAGGAAGTACAAGCAAACAGATTGTGTTAATGCTGGCACAGGACCACGCTAGTGCCTGAGACAGGAGGTAGTCTGGACGTTGAAAAACTCATGTCCAGAGATTAGATGTGGAAACCGACTACCTGGACTTCAAGTCAGGCATCCTCTCTAACCATCTTACTTGAGGACAAGGCTCATCTTTATTCATTGTTCTAATCCTACTAATTCTACATACTAAGTACTTAACAAGTACTGACTTATTTCAAAGAAATACATATTAGTATAATAAACCAGTTTTATGTCTCCTTTGCTTTTCTGCCAAGGCCATTATCATCAAGAACATTTGATAAGTGGCTATTTATTTGTATGTATCTCTGAGCTGGGTGCTAAGGATATAGACCTCAGACTTTCTTGTAGTTTTTTCGGTGTTCTCCATATATCCCATTTATCCTGTTGCATGTAACCTTTTCTTTTTCTAAATAATCTCTAACTTTACAATCTCAACCTTAGCCCAATCCTGGTCATCTTGTAAAGGGATTATTACTACTCCCACCTTCTCTTACAGCCCCTTGCTTGTAATACATTCCCAAACCTTTCCACTATATTGGGAGAAATGATGGTTTTCATTTTATTGTTATTCAGGACACAGAAACCCATCTTCTGCCTTGAAATCTCTTCCCCAAAATGGCCCACACCATGTCACTCCCAACTCATCTTACTTTACCAGACAGTGCCCAGATTTTTACCATGTAATAATCCTTTTGAATATCATAATTGTATTAGACAACATTCTCAAAGACTTAACACAATCAAAGTTTCTTTCTGACTCACATAAAACTTTTAAAGATGTGATCTGCAGGCAACTCGGTCCAAACAGTGAATCAGAGACTGTAGTTCCTTCCTTCTTGTTGCTCTTCAGTCTTCAACCCATGGATTACACAATGGCTACAAAATGGAAAGAGCATGATGGATCACACATGGAGAGATTTTTATGGGGAAGGCCTAGAAATGGCATGCATCCCTTCACATCCATTGGCCAAGATTTGGTCATATGGCCACATATAACTGGAAAGAAGCTGGGAACAGAATATATTTCTATACCCAGGAAAGACAGGAAATGGAGTTCACAGTCCGTGAGCCAACTGCCATGGTGTTCACATCAAGAATACTACTTGTTCCCACCACTCTGTCTTGACACACTTACATAACATTTTTTAGTCATTCACTTCATTAAATTTTTTACCTCCTTTTAGTTCTCTGGCCAGACCAATTTCTTCCCATCTCAAGGCCTTTACACTGTCTTCTCCCTAAAATACCCCTCCCCCACTTTTTGCTCGGCCAACAACTACTTATCTTTCAAGTTCCGGCTTAAAAGTTACTTCCAAATTTGATAACTTAAAAATGGTCTTTCATTGTTTGAATTTATGTTACTTTTCTAGTTGGTTAAACATTTATTCATGTTTATTACCATTTCTATTTCTTTTATAAGCTGTACTTTGCCCATCAAAGCTCTAATTTTAGTGTTTTTCTTCTTAGTTTCTTTGTATTCTTTATATGGAGAAGAGGTAGCATTTGCCATATTTCTTATAAACATTTTTCCAGTTTGTGTGCTATTTTATTTATTATAGGACATACAGAATTTTTATATAAAATGATTTTTCTCATGATTTTCTTAAGTTTTTTTCAAATGTAAAAAGTCTTTACCCACTCTGAGATTAGATCTACCTATATTTCCTTTAGGTTTTTTTTGTTTTAATGGTCATTCACTTGTTTTCCATAAACTCTCTTAGATATTAATGCTTCCTGGAAATGTCTTCTACACCGATACCTCAGCACCTAGCCCTTACTTTAGAGTGTCCTTCTCTTCAGCTTCTCCAGAACAAATGGATATGGTGAGCACAATATTCTTTTCATAATAACACTAGATATCAATTCCACTTTTTTGGTGCTTGTGTTCATTTTGTGAGTTATAACATTATTTAATGTCTTCTTGGGTTTCTCAGCAACAGGTATCAGTTAAAAAGTCATGAATTACTATTAAAAGACACGCTTTAACAGTCATAAATAGACAAATTCACGAGACCAAGTTGTAGTTAAATTTCCTTGTCTTCGTGAATAGTTTTCAGACTTGCTGAACAGTGTGAGCAGATTATTAACATGTTATGAAGAAAATTTCTTTCCTTCCTTCATGGAATTAACATGAGTCAACAGTACAAATTCATGAAAGCCATCAGTCTCTTTCTCTGAAGAAAAATGTATCAGCAAGGGTCAAATACAATGATATTAAATTCATCACAAGTCTGGGTTTAGCCATAATAACAAGAAGCAAAGAAACGAGTTCCTAAGGACTGTGTGTTTGGGAGTCCAAATAGAAGAGCCCTAATTGAACAGTGCCCTTAACCTTGAGAGAAGAGTCTGTACTCGCCCTTGCAGATGTATTGGTTCTTGGTGTGTTCTTTATTTACTTGCTTTCTCATGTCGCTAAATATACTTTTCAGAAGTTATGTCTGTTTTAACATATGAATAGAGTTAGACAATTGAAACAATATATAACATATGTTCAGGTGAGAGATCATATGAAAAAGTAATTAGTGTTATGGAGAAAATGGAAAATAATGATCTTGAGGGCTATAAGAATACACAAAAATCCTGGAACTCTGACAAGCTTATATCTACATGTATTAGTGGACATTGCTGGCATCCTACCCTGATAAAGCTGATGTTAAATTTGACTTTCCATTGCTTCAGTTCAACCTAAGATACTCTTTGTGTGAGCTTTTTAAATTATCACAGACTTTTCCTTAGTAGCAGCCTAATTTCATTAATTCTTATCTCTTTCCTATTTTAGGCCTTCCAGAGATTAGCCCAAATTATTAAAGAATCTTTATGAAGAAATCTTTATAGTACTCATGGATTTTTCAGATAAATTATTTTTATGATTTAGCAGGAAGAAATGATCGTTGGCATTAGACTTACAGGTTAGATTTCATCAAACGTGTCATATCTGTAGTAATTTAACTAGATGACTTTTAAAGTGCCCTTAAATTCATCAGATTGCCAAAATATATTTATAATCTACTTATACCTTTTGATAAATATTCAACCTGAAAATTATTTTTATCCTGGATTTTATTGTAAAGAACTCTAGCTGCTCTATGGTTTCCCATAAATTTTCCTTGAAACTTAACATTTTACAGTAAATTATTTTGAAAATGTAAGAAAATAAATTCAAAATGGTATATAATGTGAACTCTTTCTATTTTTAGGAAAATTTAATGAAAGCTTGTTGCAAAAATTGTTAGGATTTGTCCATTGTAAATGATTTTCAGTAAGAGGACTAGAGACATTATGTTGTACCATAGATATCCCTTTAAAATAAAATTCTGAAACTAAGCACACCTAAAGGCATCAGACCTATTAATTCTAAATAAGGAAGAGAGATCAGGGGCTTAGAAAAATATGCTACAGTGTACTTTCATAATACTGCACAATTTATAAAAATACAGTCTTATCAGTTATGTAATTTAAATCTACACCCCTTTGAGGTACTTAGGATATACTTTTTAATGATTTTCTTTCTCACCTTTTCAGACCCTTATTTTTCCCATATGGCTATTGATGTAATATATGCTTATTAGAAATTTTTCAAACAATATAGTAAATATAAGTGATAAAGTAAAAGCCACTTGCTGTCTTACCCCCCCCAGTGAAAGCCACTGTCAACATTTATCATCCATCCTTTGAGATGTTTTTCTATGCATGTGCATGTTATATGTAAAATAATAGGATCTCCTTATGACAGTGTATCATAAATACCCTGCATTTGCTTTCTATTGCTGTTTAACAAATTACCGCAATGTTCCAAGATGTAGTAATTGTTAAGTTGTAAGTTCCTTTAAGGAATTAGGAAATCATTGTTATTTATGACATCCTTTGTGTATACAGGCATACCTCAGAGATATTGTGGGTTTGGTTCCAGACCACCACAAATAAAGCAAATACTGTGATAAAGCAGGTCAAATTAATTGTTTGGTTTCCCAGTGCATATAAATGTTTACAGTATACTGTAGTCTATTAAGTGTGCTATAGCATTATGTCTAAAGAATAATGTGCATACCTTAATTTAAAAATACTTTATAGGGGTGCCTGGGTGGCTAAGTCGGTTGAGCATCCAACTCTTGATTTTAGCTCAGATCATGATCCGAGGGTAGTGGGATAGAGTCCCACATCCCGCTCTATACTCAGCATGGAGTCTGCTCGGGATTCATTCTCTCTCCCTCTGCCTCTCCCTCTCTCTCTCTCTCTCCCTCTCCCTCTCCCTCTCCGTCCCCTTCTTCCCCTCTGCCCCTCCCTGTTATCCATTCTCTCTCTCTCTCTCTCTCTCTCTCTCTCAAAAATAAATAAATAATAAAAATTAAAAATACCTTCTTGCTAAAAAAAAATGCAAACTACCATCTGAGCTTTCAGCACTAGTAATCACTAATCACAGATATTAACAAATATAATAATAATGAAAAGTTTAAAATATTGCAAGAATCACCAACACATGACACAGAGGCACTAAGTGAGCAAATGCTGTTGGAAACATGGTGTCAATAGACTTGCTTGACACATAATTGCCACAGCCTTCAATCTGTTAAAAAATGCATTATCTGTAAAGCACAATAAAGCAAAGCATAGTAAAATGAGGTATGTCTGTATAAACATATCCACCATAGTTATTAAATATTTTTTTGGCATCTGGATGAGATGTTACATCTTCCAACAGCTAAAGTTCTTGAGCAAAAATCTCATCTCAAAGCTCTTATTAGCTGACTTTAAGCCTGTCTTTATTTAATATTTATTTATTTTGAGAGAAAGAGCATGAGCAGGAGAAGGGCAGAGAGAAAGGGATACAGAATTCCAAATAGGGGATATCCCAAGTAATAGGGCAGAGCCCAGTACAGGGCTCCATCCCACAAACCATGAGATCATAGACCTGAGTCTACATCAAGAGTTGGATGCTTAACTGACTGAGCCACCCAGGCACCCCTAAGCCCATCTCGGTTTTTAAGACAACCAGTGGTAGTTATTTAGGAAAGTCTGGAAAGACACAGGGCCTGGAGGAGGCCTGAGATGAACCTAACAATTCCACTACTGTAAGAAGAAAGAGGGAAGTATGAATTCAGTTTATAAAAGTAAAAGTAAAATAAGCCTTCTGCTTATTCAGTAGTTTCAAAAATAATGAAAATTTCTTAGCCAGCACTATATAATTTCTGGCTTGCATTCGTTTTTAAGTCACCAACAAAGAGTAGTTGATTTACATATTGATTTATAATCCCCAGCTTTCAAGGAAGGGATTACCTCTAACCACAATCTATAGGAATCTGTTTCTTCCAAGAAAAACAGAGTGGGAGAAAAGTAGGGAAGGAGAGCACAGGAAATGATTAGGCTGCCCCTTATTACTCAGTGTTTATTTTCATCCAGGGAGATTACCTTCCCCTCATACAGTAAAGCACTAGAGAACTTTCTGGAGCCACTGTCAATTTTTCCAGCCTCTTGGGAAAGCTGTTTGGCAGTATATATCAAGAAACGCTAAAACGTTTATATCCTTTAACACAAGATATTAGATAGCGTGGACTGGCCCACTGGACAGAATTCTAATTTCCTTCTCGTGTCTTTGGGCACAGTGGAAATGAAATACCACATTTCCAGATGCCCTGCAGCTACAGTCCATGTATGAGTGAAGTTCCATCATTCAGATGCCTGGATTCGGAACTGAGTTTAGAGGGGAGCAAGTCAAGAGGCAAGGCATCCATTTGCTAAGGCAATGTGATTTTACAGCAAGCAGCTTCTTGGTGTGGGCTTTCTGATCCTGGCAGAAGAAATGAAATCCCAGGGCTAGAAACTGTCTCTGGAAACCCCATTTACTTTTACACGCATTCCAAACAATTTTGGAAACCACAGAATATATGATAATAAACACTTCACTTAAGTTAGCTAGAGTAGTTTCTGTTATCTGCCACCGAATGGCAACCAGGCCAGCTGTGTCCGGGTCTCCAAGACCACCCTCAGGCTTGATGGTTCCCTAAAAGGACTCAGAAGACCCAGAAGCTAGTGTAGCCACAGCTGCCATTTATTGCAGCAAAAAGGATAGAGTAAAATCTCAAAGGGAAAAGGCACGTGGGACAAACATAATCTGGAGGAGACCAGGCACAAGCTTCCAAGAGTCCCCTCTTAGCGGAGTCGCATGGGATATGCTTAATTCCTTGGGTGATGATGTGTGACAGCAAGGGCAAAGTGTCGTCAACAGGGGAAGCTCACCTGAGAGCCTGGTTGCCAGGGGTTTTATCAGGGGTCAGTCACACACAGTGCCTGCAATGGTGGACCTCAGTTACTGAAGCTCCACAGCCACGGAGGGGCTCTCAGGTGTCCACCGTAAAGCACGCAGTAAAAACGACCTAGAAAAGCAGTTATAGCATGACTCAAGACCCCAGACATGAAAAACACTCATTAATGAAAATATTCCAAGAGCTCAGTCCCCACGAGCCAGCCAAGGGCCAGTCACAAACACAGCCGTCATTGGAGTGACCCAGATCTGCTGAGTTAACCCTTTACCACCCACTGGGAACTCCACTTATGGACATTCATAGTAAAGAATTACTCAAAATATGGAAGAAAGTAAAAAAACATGAAGACAGTAATTGTAATTTAAAACAGCAAAACATTGGGGGTAGGGGTTGAGGTTTTGGGACTGAAGTTCTCGCAGTAGGAAAACGGGTTATGTCAATTATGGTTCATCCACTTAAGTTTTAGGCAACCACTAAAACACCACTATGAAGCAGTATCATTCATTTTATGAAGCACTATGTTAAAATGATTATATATAATATGGAATGAAAAACCAGGGTATGAAAGCATACATATACTCTAATTACAACTATGTAAAAAAATAAGAAGACATCCACCAAAAAAGCAAAAATTGGGTAACTTTTTATTTTCAAAATACTCTTTAACATGGCTCTTTACTTTTATAATAAAAAAATAAATTAATTAATTTTTCGGGGCACCTGGGTGGCTCAATCGGTTAAGCATCTGATTTTGGCTCAGGTCATGATCTCCTGGTCCATGGGTTCAAGCCCCACATTGGGCTGTGTGCTGACAGCTCAGAGCCTGGAGCCTGCTTTGGATTCTGTGTCTCGCTTTCTGCCCCTCCCCCACTCATGCTCACTCGCTCGCTCTCAAAGAATAAAAAAAAGAATGTTTTCAAATAAAAATTAAAAAATAAGTTATTTTTTAAAACTTCAAGCAAATTAGTCACAGTTTTGTTTTTGTTTTTGTTTTTAATTTCAGTTGGATAAGTAGAGGTTCCTAGAGGCAATAGTGAAAAAATAGATCTAGGGACAGCAAGGAGGCAACCACCATGTAATGAAAAATCAAATTGAAAGTCATGTCCATACAACCATAATCAATTTGGATCTGGTCAAATATTACATAGGTTTAATTTCCCAGTATTAATCCATGTAGTTTCTGTGTGGAAACCACGGTGTCACTACACATGGTCCACGATGAACAGAAGTAGCTGGAACATTTGGTCTTGGAGGTAATCAATATGGATATTGCAGGTTGGTCTAAAAGGGAGGTTGTCACTTGGCATGGTTTCCTTTTAAGTTTGAATGTTTGTCAACTTTAGCAATTTCCTCTCCCCCCATATAAGAAAGTCTTTAATGCTTTTCATATAATGTTTGTACAGCATGGTATAGCTTTAAATTCCTTTTCAAATGCTAATTAAATCTCTCGTGGGTAGAAATTATTAACTTATCAAAAGTAGGTTTAATTAAAATTTTTGGAGAACCTAAAGTCTTAATAAAAATAAATGAAATTTTAACTGGTGATGTGTATTTATTAAGGTTTTAAGTTACCTTAATTAAAAATCCACAACACCTTTCTCCAGAACCCAATGGTAACTGCAAGAATGTCATTTTATGGGCAAAAGACATGAATAGACACTTTTCCAAAGAAGACATCCAGATGGCTAATAGACACATGAAAAAATGCTCAACATCACTCATCATCAGAGAAATACAAATCAAAACCACAATGAGATACCACCTCACACCAGTCAGAATGGCTAAAATCAACAACTCAGGCAACAACAGATGTGGACAAGGATGCAAAGAAAGAGAATCTCTTTTGCACTGCTGGTGGGAATGCAAACTGGTACAGCCACTCTGGAAAACAGCATGGAGGTTCCTCAAAAAGTCAAAAATAGAACTACCCTACGACCCAGCAATTGCACTACTAGGGATTTATCCAAAGGATACAGGTGTGCTGTTTCAAAGGGGCACATGCACCCCAATGTTTATAGCAGCGCCATTGACAATAGCCAAAGTATGGAAAGTGCTCAAATGTCCACCAACAGATGAATGGATAAAGAAGATGTGGTATATACATACAACAGAGTATTACTTGGCAATCAAAAAGAATGAAATCTTGCCATTTGCAACAATATGGATGGAACTAGAGGGTATTATGCTAAGCAAAATAAGTCAGAGAAAGACAAATATATGACTTCACTCATGTGGAATTTAACATAAAAAACAGATGAACAGGGGCGCCTGGGTGGCGCAGTCGGTTAAGCGTCCGACTTCAGCCAGGTCACGATCTCGCGGTCCGTGAGTTCGAGCCCCGCGTCGGGCTCTGGGCTGATGGCTCAGAGCCTGGAGCCTGTTTCCGATTCTGTGTCTCCCTCTCTCTCTGCCCCTCGCCCGTTCATGCTCTGTCTCTCTCTGTCCCAAAAATAAATAAACGTTGAAAAAAAAAAAAAACAGATGAACATAAGGGAAGGGAAGCAAAAAGAATATAAAAACAGAGAGAAACAAAACATAAGAGACTGTTAAATACAGAGAACAAACAGGGTTGCTGGAGGGGCTGTTGGTGGGGGGATGGGCTAAATGGTTAAGGGGCATTAAGGAAAACACTTGTTGGGATGAGCACTGGGTATTATACATAGGGGATGAATCACTGGAATCTACTCCTGAAATTATTATTGCACTCTGTGCTAACTTCAATGTAAATTAAAAATAAATAAATAAATTTAAATAAGGAAAAAAAATGTTATTTGTAAGATTAGTATGTTTGATTAGCATGACTTTACAGTGACCCTACTTTTATGCTTCAAGGATTAAAAATGTCATGTATTCATTCTGTTTACTCACTGAGCAAATATTTACTGAGTGCCTACTATCGCAGGCACTCAACATACAGCAGCAGTAAACAAAACAGAGCTTACAGTCAGGGCAAGGGTTCATGAGGGAAGATAGGTGACAAAGAAATGTATTAATAAAGTATTTTACATAGTGTAAGTGCTTACAGGGTAAGATGATAAATAATGATGGAACAGGAGTGCTATTTTTAATACAAGACTCAGTGAAGCCCCTAGAACAGGTGACATTGGAGCAGAAAGCAGACTGCAGTGAGGGAGTAGGCCATGCAGGTGAGCAGCACTCCATGCAGAGGGAATTTGAGAGGCAAAGGCCCTGCCTGAAAAGGGACCGCACTTGGTTTGTCTGAGGAACTACAAAGACTTCAAAGAGGATAAAGAGTAAACAAAGGTGGGGCGCCCGGATGGCTCAGTCAGTTAAGGATCTGAGTCTGACTCGTATTCTTGGCTCAGGTCATGATCTCATGGTTCATGGGATGGAGCTCCATGCTGGGCTCCGTGCTAACAGCACAGAGCTTGCTTGAGATTCTCTCTCCCTCTCTCTCTGCTCCTCCCCAACTTGTGTGCACATATTCTCTTTCTCTCAAAATAAATAAATAAACATTAAATAAAAAGAATAAACAAAGGTGTGTTAGACTGCTCGGCTGCCATAACAAAGTACTACAGACTGGGTGGCTTAAGAGAAATTTCTTGTCTCACAGTTCTAGAGGCTAGAAGTCAGAGCTCAGGTGTTAGCAGGGGTGGTTTCTTCTGAGGCTTCACTCCTAGGCTTACAGATAGCCATCTTCTCCCCATGTCTTCACCTGGTCTTCCCTGTGTACACAGCTAAGTCCTAATTTCTTCTTCCTATACGGACATCAGTCACACCGGCCAAATTGGAGGATCTCATTTTAATGTAATTATCTCTATCTCCAAATACAGTCACATGCTGAGGGCCTGGGGTTTAGGACCTCAACATATGGATTTTAGGGGGACACAGTTCAGCCCATAACAAGAAGGGAGGGGTAAAAAGATAAAAAGTCAAAGAGATGGGAGGCTTAGGGGAGCAGACTAGGTAGGGCCTTGCAGGCCACACAAGAGTGTGAACTCTTCTGATGGAAATGGGGAGCCACTGGAGGGTTTTAACCAGGAGAACAGCATTAGTTGTTCTTGGATTTCAAAATCACTCTGACCCCAGCATGGACAATGGGTTGGAATGGAGCAAGGGTAGAAGCAGGGAAACCATGTCATAGAGTGGAGACAAGACCTTCTCTTTTAATTAGGACAATCAAGAAAGGACTCCCTGATGGCATACCATTGAACGTGAGTGAGTAAAATGAATAAAAAGTAAAGGGAAATTCCTGCTAGTACCTGAGGAAAGAGAGAAGCAAAACAATTTTTCAGTAGAAATTGAATATAAAGAAGCCATGTAATGAATTTAAGGTTGGAATAAGTATTACAGGATTCCTACTTTCACATGATTTAAATGTTAACTTATTTATTACTCTTATTAGCTTGACTCGGCTAATTTGCTTTTCTTTCCTATTGCTGCTGTCAGATTTTTTTTATTCCCATTTTATTTCATGTACTTTCTGCAAACTGTTTTGTGTCTTCTTTTATTTGGCATTTATAACTGAAATTGAAATGTTAAGTACTAACCTAAATATAGTCATAATTTCAGTAGCACTTAGTATTTAAATAGCGAGATTATCCATACACTACAATCATGTACTCATTAGAGTCACTGAAAAAGCAATCAAAATTAGAGCTCCAGGAGCTCTTAATAACTTTTTAAAGTTTATTTATTTTGGGAAAGAGAGCACGTGCACACATAAGTGGGAGGGGCAGAGAGAGAGAGGGAGAGAGAGAATCCCAAGCAGGCTCTGCGCTGTCACACGGGGTTTAATCTCAGGCATGCACTGTCATGTCAGGGTTTAATCTCATGAACGGTGAGATCACGACCTGAGCCAAAACTAAGAGTCCAACACTTAACCAACTGAGCCACCCAGGAACCCCACTCTTAATAATTTTACATGTAAAGAAGAAACTAAATAAGGAGAAAATAAAAATGTTTCTTAATACACTTCAGAAATATTGGAAACTGCTTTGCAAGTTTGGGTTTTTTGATGCCCTCCATGCTGTGGCATTGCTACTCTCTGCCAACCTCAGCTCACAAAGACTTGCCACAGGGTCTTCTTTTCCAAGGCTCCTTGACCCCCTTCTCAACCCTATCCTGGAAGGAAGCAACAAAATAATGGGGACCTGGAATTTCCTAGACACCTAAACTACTGCCCTTCCAGCAACATCGTACATGCAAAAATTCAAGAAAGCAGAGAAAGAAGGAAGGAAGGAAGGAAGGAAGGAAGGAAGGAAGGAAGGAAGGAA